>NC_056733.1:254943372-255164312 GCF_019279795.1 Protopterus annectens
AACACACTCGGGGGGAAAAGAAATCTTGCCTTTAGGACATAGTTGTTCTAATTTTGAAGCAGCACAATAGCAGAAAGCTGGCACAACTATTCTTGCAACTACTGAAGAAATGTGCACAGACCGAGATAAGTAGGAACTGAAGAAATGTGCACAGACTGGGATAGCACCACCAATGCCCTCTCTAAACATGTGATCAATACTAACAACAGACACACCCTCAGGTTCATGGTTATTGACATAATTTATCCCAGCGTTAGAGGTGGTGACATCAGGAATCTAACCAAAACCAGGGAGGTTAGATGGATGATAAGACTGAGAATTAATCAAGGTAGTGGGCTTAACAAGAAAGTCCCACTTAGACCCATTCTGAAAGGATGAAGTCTTAGGAGTTAAAAGACCTTTTTTATATTTTTTGCTTATTTTTGTTTTTATATTTTTTGTCTCTATGTATTTGTTTTATGACATTGATGTTTTTCTGCATGTTGAATTTCTCTTTGTATGCATTTTTCTGTATGCAGTTTCTGCAGATATGTATACAATTTTACACAAGCTGTGGTTTTATTATGTTTTTCTCCTTTAACTGTGACCCTTAGGATGTGATTGGTTGCTTAGTAATTGGATTGCCTATAAGTTAAGGTTGCTCTTCTCTCTCTGTATATGGTCTGATGAAGCAAAAGTGAAAGCGCTTACCTATTTTATTTGTTTGGTAATAAAACATGTTTTTATCTTACGCTAGTGTGTTATTCCATTGGTCCTTTTGTTTTATATTCTTGCTTCCATAAGCTTAACATCATTACAGGTATGCATTTGAATGTTTACTATTTTCACAGTTAGTACAGTGATTTTATTACTAGCAAAACATCTTATTATGTGACCCCCTCCTTGCATATTTGTAATAGAGTGTGTCTGCAGTTGAGACTTTCTTTTTGGCAGATTTGTAACACAGGCTTTACTATAGATTTAGACTGCTTAGTTTTAAACAAAATTTCACTGCATGACAGCCTACTAGTACGACAATTAGTGAAATAGTATTTTCAGCATCCTTAACAGAGCTGGATCTAGCACAAGGCTCCCTCTGCAGCTGTCTGGGAGCCCGTGCTAGCTGGGGAAGGCATCAGTGCTGCTAGATTCAGCATTCACACCGACATTAAGTTTTACTGATACACAATAATGGTTGCCAAGTCCCATGATTGTGCATCACTAAATGGAAAAAGACACTGCTCCCAATTGCCCGTCATTATGATAAATTAGGTAAATATACTGCCCCCCTTAACATGTCTATATAAAGAGTAGAACTAGGTGATCTCATGATAGGTCTTCCATATTTGGAAGACGGGTAATGATATGAGAACAGCATATTACATTTTTTCTTTAATAGGTTCATAGGTGGGTACTAGGCTAATGACTGCTAGGGCCTTTTTAAGCCTAGCCATGCATCCCAAATCTCTGACAAGTTCTGGTACCCTTGATAAGTATAACCAAGGGGCTATGGAGCCAAATCACTTACAGGCCACATGTGTCTATTAGAGAAACAGGTGCCAAACTAGGGATGCATTTCTGGTTCCACATCCAATTGTCCAAGCTACACTTGAATTAGGTTAGGGAGGATCTCTGCTTAAAATGAATGGGAAGAACCTGTTCCAGAGAAGGGATAGTCTCTAGGATACATACCTGTCTGTCCAGCAAGTCCTAATTACATCACAGGCAAGATTTAAGTCCTTAGAATGGGAAAATCTGGTGCTGTTTTGCGGATATAAAGAATTTCCATCAGAGTGTGATCTGTTAATGGCTTGTGCTAGGCATATATCTTCCCTCAATAGTTTGTAGGAGAATACAGGAATCGGACTTTGAGGCAGTCTTCATAGGACATGTTTATATTCTTTTCGTGAGAAACCTGTGAGAACTTTACAATTATTGGATATGCTTGGTTAGGTAGATACCAAAGGAGACATTGTACTCAATGATGGGTCTGATGACTGCTGAATATAGTGGAACAATGATCTTCTTGGACCTAGATAACATTACCTTTGTTTATAAGTTGCACAACATAGAATGATTTCTTCACTACTCTAGACATGTGATTGTCAAAAGCTAGATTACTGTCTGTGTGTGTCCCCAAGACCCTGACTACTGGTAAACTCTTAGAGATGTGTTGTCAATATCATAGTTACCAGGGGTGGATGACTTCCTTAAATGCATTTCTTGGCATTTAGTTTTATTCCATGGTTTTGACACAAGCAATTTGTCTGTGTCAGCTCTTCCTGGAGAACATTAGTGTCAGTGGGGGATTCTGTAACTGTTCCTAATTTTCAATCATGTTGTTAATTTGGTCAGCCAGAGGCCCTTGACATTCACCTTGACTTCAGAGAGGTAAATGCTAAAAAGGAGTGGACCAGGAACCCATCCCTAAGGGACAGCGATTGTGACTAGCCTCGGGCTACGTAAGGGTTTATACCTAATCTCTTTGAGTTAATCAACAACACCCAAGTATGGTATTGTGTCAAATGCCTTGGCCAGGTCAAGGTAGGTAGTGTGAATGATTTTGCCCTCATCCATTGCTTTGGGGACCTTCTCAAAGAAGTTCAAAAGACTGAGTTGTCAAGATCTGCTCTTGACAAAACCAAATTGTGTTAGTTCCTGTGTCTGGAGGTTTCTTATGTCATTATTTACCATTTTTATGATAATTCTTTCCAATGAGACTTATTGGGTTTTAGTTACCGTGATCTGTAGACTGCCCACCTTTGTGTAGAGGGATGTTCTCCATTCATGAGGCATAATGCCTCTTTGGAGGTTATGGTTAAATAGTGATTCCAGAGGGCCTGATGGATCATGTTTCATGTTATTTAGAAGGAATAATGGGATATTATGTGAGCCCATTGATGCAGTGTTCCTGGCCTTTGAGAGAGTATTGAGGGCCTATTCCCTAGTGATATTGTGTTTTGCCTTTGAGGTTGAGGACATAGCTAAAAATGCATTGAGGCTGTCTTTGGCCTGGGAGGCCAACTTTACCTCATGTCTGGCTTTGGAAGACTTTATTTGTCCTCTGAGTTGTTTGTTTAGTTTAATGAGAGTGCTTTTATCCTGCTGGGTTTACCATCTCCTAATTTTTGCCATGTTTTTTTCCCTCTGTTGCCAGTTGTTTTTTAGTTAGTTCTTTACTTTTTCCTGGAGGGTACAGCTGACTCTATCCAGCTATTAACATGCTTGTATAGGGTTTCTGTGAAAAGTTCCATATAGGCAGCTGTGCTGTCAGGTTTTGGGGGGGACTCGAAATTTTGCCAGGTTATCACTTAATAATTGGAAATTAGCCTTAGAGCACTTCCTGAACATTACAATGTTAGCTGGGCTTTTGGGTTTTAGTTGTACTTCAAAGGAGACCATTTTGTGGTCTGACCTTACCAAAGAAGATGTTACACTAGAGAGTGTTCAGTAGAGTCCCATATTAGTGAGGCCCAGATCCAGTATGTTTGCACCCCTGGTCGGCATATTAACAATCTGGTCCAGGGAGTTTCTATTTACAAAATTCATGAATCTCTCTGCCTCCACTTTTGGTGTCGTATTTGATTCCCAATTAATGGTGGGGTACTTAAAATTACCCATGAATATAGTACTGGATTGAATGGTGAGCATTTCCAGTAAGCTTAAATACATGTTAGGGGTTTCCTGGGTCATAGAGAGGAAGTGATATGGTATTTTGCCTATGGTGATTTGATTGTGGAGAAGCACAAGTGCATTGTCCTGTTTGAACAGCCTTGAGGTGTATTTATTTATGATGTAAACAGAGACACCTCCACCTTTAGTCCATGTCCAGTGTAGTAGCTGGTTTAAATGTGGGGAAGTCATTATAATTTCAGTGTAACAGTGCTATTTTAAAGGTAGAAATTTTGGGTCTATGTTAAATATTCGAACATCCAAAATGTCGAACATTACATAGTCGAGACCAAATGTTCGACATTTGGATGTTCAAATATCAAAAAAAGAAGAAAAAAGAAAAACACACTTTAACAGTGTGAGCAGCGGGCAAGCCCCCCTGCACCCCCACACCCCCCTACTTATATATACCAACTCTGAGACCGCACTTCAGTGCAGAAAAGGGAAATTCTCACTATCTGCACCATATGGTGTAGTTGAAAGTCAATCTTCGAACACTTCCAGTTTTGAACGTTTGGTCTCGACCATGTAACATTCGAAATTGTGAGCGTTCAAAGAATTAACATAGACCCGAAATTTTATAACATTTTCAGTTTTGCCAAAGTGTTCAGCTCTTCTACTGCTTTTTTGTTTGCTTTTCTCTCATTCTTGATTCTAGCCCCCCCATGACAAGTGTTGCAGATGTTCCAGCTCAGCCTTGTAACCTGTCTAACCTGTGTATAACATCTGCAACAGAGGAAATTCCTTTGCTTACCATGAGTGATGTAGTTTTGCATAAGCCATTCCATTTCCAGATGAGTCTGCTTATATTCAAGATAATTTTGCAAGTAGAGTGAGTGTAAAGTGTGAAGTACTAGTCTATGTTATAGGCTGTATGGCAAATTTACCATTTTTATTCATATTATCCCTGTGCTCATAGCTTTAGGAAGGGGGGAAGGCCAGCTTATAGGGGGAGTTATGTGTGGAATATGTTTGCTTATGTATAAAAATATGAAAAGGGCTACAAACTCAAAACCAAAACCAATGCATTTTCCCAGTTATATTTGCATGCTTTTCTTATGTATGTGCATTCTCTCCCTCATACATATGCAAACACACACACACTTTCCCATTCCCATGCTGATTGGATGAGGATGAAATCCTCTTGCAGTCTTAGCTATTTGATATTCAGATTTTCACAGATATAATAAGAAACAAATATAAATTTAATTAATTTTCAATAAAATAACTTCTAGTTTGTATTTTCAGTTTGTTTTTTCATCATGCATTGGGATTGGTTCACTCGGAGGACAGCCCTTTCACTCAGTTTTTGCTTGCTGTTGTCTGCTTCTGACATGTACTGTAATAAGTATCTGAACACAAGGACTGCTTTAATGTTTTGATTATTGCAATTCTACAGAAGAAAATGCAAACAATTGCAAACATTTGCAAACTCTTAAAAGTTTACATACTGCCAGCTAACATATCTGAAAACTTTAGTAAGGATCAGTTTATGAAAAAGTATGCACAGCTGCTATTAGATTAGGTTAGATGGCTCTATTAATGGCAGAGAAAACAACAAAGTGTACAGAATGTCAAAATCGTGCACTGTTAGAACTGTATAGCTTTATATAAATTGTAAGGGCACTGTGAAGGTTGAAAAGAAAACAGCATGTAAAGTGTATCTCTTGCACTGCACAAGCAGAACAATAAATAAAATTTATAAATTGCCCAGAGTACCCTAAAACGTCATAAGTTGTGCTTGAGTGTGAGCCTGTGTATATGTGTGTGTGTGTGTGTGTGTGTGTGTGTGTGTGTGTGTGTGTGTGTGTGTGTGTATGAGTGCACTCAATAAACAAATATTTCTGCTGTCTGTGATTTTGGCTCATAGTTTACCTTGGGTCTCCTATATGTGTGGTGTGCATGTTCTGATTTTGATTCTAGTTTGTCAGACCTCCTAAAATATGTGATTTTCTACTAAATGTGTCAGTAATATTCATTTCAGTTCCATAGTTCTTATTATTCAGAAACTGAAGAGTTGTCTGGTACTTACTGAGCTTTTGAAGAGCTGCTTCCACTAGTCAAAAGTATATGGTTTGAACCCTTTAACTTCTATTTGCCTACTATGTGACTTTGAGCAAGTCACTTAACCAGACAGTGCTCCCAGGTCACTTCTGAAAATGGACACTTTGTCTAGTGGATTTACTTGGTTAACAACCTGATAAAATAAAATTATATTTCAAATTTGTCCTTTTCCTTTGTTAGCCCAATATTTTTGGCATTGTTCAGAATTCTTGAGCAAAAAAGTTGAGTTATTTCAGTCTGCTCCTTGTAGAATACGTCTTTCTATCAAACTGCTGTGGATCCTAGTCCCTAAATAATGACAATCATGTGAGTTTCAGACTTTGCACCTTTTAGAAAATGCTTGCTAAGAAATATTATAAAATGTGTTTTATAGGAGAGGGGAAGGGTAGGGAGAAAATTAAGTGTAACACAAAATGCTTGCTTTCTAGTGCATGATTTCCTGTGCATGTTATAAAAGTAATTTTTCAGTTATTTTAAGTATAATGGGGATATTAATGTAAATAGGTGCTCCTGGGTTTTTTTTCATTTTTGTTCTTTCTTCCTTCTTCTCTCTTTTGCCTTATTCAGTTTTAAGTCATGTAGGCACTGCAATGTAAACAAAAAGATCTGGTTAAAACATTTATGTATTTATTTATTTATTTGATGTTTGTTTTCCAGGACAGTCCATTGGGCCACAAAGAGCCCGTTTTCAGTGGATTTCTGGGGAGAAAAGCTCCAGAAAAATACAAATACATAATACAGAAAGTACAAATCTATGGTATACATTTCAGTTAAACATTACAGTGTTAGAAAAGAGCAAATCATAAGCATTTCAGTGTAAGTAAAGAACAAATCAAAGACATTTTGAATTACAAAAATTGCATAAATTAAGTAAGCAGAAAAAGAAAATAAAAAGTTTTTTTTCTGAATTACATCAGGTACATTTACATCACTAGTAATGGAGAACTATAAGAGGCAGTGGTAGGTAAGTGAGTAAGAAAATCTGACAAGAAAGTGTAGATAGAATTAGGTAGGATGGGAGCATGAGCATTTCCATTGTGAAGTAAGGTGTGAGTGTAGTGAGGTTTTAAACAAGGAGAGACTGCTAGTGGTGCATATAGGAGAAGGGAGAGAGTTCCAAAGTCGAGCTAGAGAGAAGGACATCAGGTGATTCCCAGCTGGATGTGTGGGTTTGTGTAGTTTAATAAGGTTTTGGGAATTGGATCTCAGTAGTCGGTCTGGTTTGTGCAGTTCAAAGGTGTTTGCTAGTGAGGAGCAGAGAGATGGGTTATGAATGAGTTTATGTGCTTGGATGAGTTGGGTATAAGTTAGTAAGTTAGGTAACTCAAGCCAAACTAATTGGTGGAGGGAATTGCAGTGGTGGGAAGAGGCTCTGTGACCTGCAGCAAACTTGGATATTTTGTTATAACAAGATGAGAGTTTTGTTTTGAGGGAAGATTGTAGGTTGGTGAGGATTGTTGTACCATATAAAAGGGAAGGGATCAGGTATGTATTGGCTAGTGTAATCCTGGTGGAGGGAGAGATAAAGTGACTGTGACGGTAAAGCATACTGAGTTTTTTATGAGTTTTTTTTATATTTACATGTAGATGCTTGTCAAATTTTAATTGATCATCAATGCTTATTCCTAGTAATTTTGCTTCAGAGACCACTTCTAGGGGAGTATTATTTTTGCTGGTGATTATGAAGGATTGCTTATCTATGGAAGAGGTTTTGGAGGCATTGAATAGCATAAGTTTTGTTTGGTTGCATTAAGGGGCAGATAGTTGTCTAGCATCCACTGCTCAGTAGAAGAGACTGTGGCTTGGGTAAGATTGTTAAGAGTTGTGATGGAAGGGGAGGAATAATTTATAGTGGAATCATCTGCATATTGAATGAGGCTGGAGTTTGGGCTGGCTTGGTAAAATCGTTTATAAATATGTTAAATAGTAGGGGGCCTAGAATGGAACTTTGGGGGATGCCTGTAGATATACTAAGGAAGGGTGAGGTAGCTTTTTTCCATTTTGCTGCCTGTTGCCTGTTTGTGAGATAGTTTGAGAATGACTGGGTAGAGGAAGGGGATAGATTAAGTTTAGAGAGTTTGGTTAGAAGCAGGTTGTGGGAAATGGTGTCAAATGCCTTAGAGAGGTCGAGGAGAAGAGTGGATATGAAGTGATCAGAATCACGGGCTTTGTTGAATGTTTCTAGAAAGGAGAGAAGGGCAGTGGAGGTACTATGACCTGGTCTAAAGCTATGTTGTGTGGGGGTAAGAAGGCGATTATTAATGAGATAGGGTAAGAGTTGTTTGTGTATACACTTTTCAAGAAGCTTTAAAATAGGGGATAGGATGGTGATGGGGCAGAAGTTATTAATGTTATTATTACTGCCACCTTTGTGGAGGGGAATGGTAAATGCTTTCTTCCAGAGTTGGGGGACCTGGCATTCTATAATGGACTGATTAATTAGTATACTGACGGAAAATGCTATTTCTTCTGCAGCTATTTTTAAGAAGTAGGAGGGGATTTCGTCAGGGGCACTGGAACCAGGCTTTAATTTTTGGAGACGTTTTTTTACATTAGATGTGGAAATGGGTTTGAAGGAGAAAGGTGGTGGATGAGGACGGGGGCTGTTAGGGGAGATAGGGGTGGGTATGGGTTGATGAGAAGCTACTGAATTATTGGTGAAGGATGATGTTAGTTTGCTGTTGGAGTTAATGAAAAAGGAGTTAAACTGGGTAGCTACGTTCAGGTCGGTTGCATCTGGGTTGGGGCTAGGGTTTACTGTTTTACCAGGGTTGAGGAGAAATGAAATTCCTTTCCAAAATAACTTGGGATTGGTATTGTGGTTAGTTTGGAGGGTAGTGAAATATACTTTGCGGTCAGAGGCTATACGTTTTTTTACTTTGTTTCATAATGTTTTATATTCAGTGAGGGTGACAGGGGTTTTATTTTTGAGGTATCGTGTCCAGGCTTTGTGGCGTAGATGCATGGTGGCTAAAGTGTTTTTGGTTAGCCAGGGTATGGAGTTACTTTTTATATGTTTAGTTTTTAATAGAGCAAATAAGTTGAGTAGATGTATGAAAATGGTGTTGAAGTAGGAAAGAGCATTGTCTAAAGGAAGGGATTTTAACGGGTCCCAATTGGTGTTTTTTAGTGTGTTAATGAAAGTTTTGGGAATTTAAGTTTTTTAAGCAGCGAGTAGAGGTGTAGGAGTGGGTTAGTTGCATAGAGGAGGGAAGGTGATGGGCGAAAGTGGGGACATGGTCTGCTAGTGGGTCTGGGAGAATGCCACTGTCTGAGATATACTGAGGATGGGATACCAGAATCCAGTCTATGATACTTCCAATAGTGATGTTCTTAGCTGGTCTGGTGGTGGAGTTGATTAGTTGTGTAAATTTGTATAAGTTAATATTGAGAGAGCTGGTGGGGGATTGTATCGTGGCCCAGTTTATGTTAACATCACCCAGTATTATGGTTTCATGGTTAATGTTGGAGGAGATCCAAGAGAGAATTTGCTCAAGGGATGAGATATTATCTCCAGGGGGAATATAGAGGGAGAGAACAAATATTAGTTTATGCTTATTCAGGTGGAGTAGGGCTGGTATTGTTTCTGCCTTGCTGAATTTGGGGAAGGGTTTGGTGTAAGGGGTAACTGAGAGGGATGCTGAGTAAAGTAGCGCTACACCACCACCTTTTTGTGTCCTGTCATTCCTTAGTATGTGATAGTTGGGTGGTATTAATATTGAGTATTTTATGTAGGGCTTAAGCCAGGTTTCTGAGATGGAGAGAATATCAGGCTGGTTATGTAGAAGCCAGGCTTGAAGGTTTAGGATTTTGTTACATAGGCTCTGAGCATTCAGAGCTGAGAAGTGGATGGGTTTGCATTTTGTTTGGAGGGGATGGGTTTGTGGGTCTTGGCTTTTTGTGGTAGAGGGGCCTGGGTTTGGGTGGATATCCCCAGAGAGAAGGATAGAGATGAGATGAAAAAGGATAGAGATGACATGAAAAAAGCATGACAAAAGAAAAATTAGTGTGCTTTTTCTCATTCCTGCCAAGGAGAATGACTAGGTTAAGGCCATAGGCTTAATCTAGTAACAAGTTTTAAGAGAAAGCAAGTAAATGAAAAAGAATATTGAATATTATAAGGCTTTTTTCTAGTAAACAGTTTTGTGTCTGGTTCTCATGTCTCTAACAATCTGATAAAGAGAACTAGCTTGGAGAAAATGTTTTCTGAAATCATTCAAGTGTTTTCCCAGCTGAGAAAGCTATAAAGATAAGACAAATCCAGACAGCAGTTAATAGAACCACAGGCTATACCATATGTATTAGCGTGGAAAACCTTTCTTTTAGATTAGCTCAAGTCTGTGTGTGTGGTTGTTGGTCTGGAACATTTGTTCCTATTAGGAGGGTAAAACTTCAATATTTGAAGATGTACATAGTTTTGTGTGTTATTATTAAGTTAATAGGTTTTAGGGGGGTATAGGGTGTGTATGTATTTTTGTTTGAGGTTTTTCAATAAAACAAAAGGTTCTGTAAGATGTGACATAGGCTCAAATGGAGATGACAAGAAACAACTGTATAAAAGATTAACCTGCCAAACAATATGTGCATGTAACACAAAAGCTGAAACTAGACATTTAACAAAAAACTGTTATACATAAAAGGGGGGAAATAATAATCTCTCAAGAATATGATGCTTTCTATGATGTATTTAAACATTAATGGTCTTACAGATAAATACAAAACAGAAACAGTAGTGAATTATATTTAAAAATGTAGAGTACAAATAACCATGCTACAGAAGACACACTTGGAAAGAAATGAACATGTGAATTTGACAAAGAAAGGTTTTCAGGATGGTTATTCAGTAGACTATCTGGGGCAAAGGAAGAGAGGAGTAGTTATGTTAATTGCAAGATGAGCTCCAATAGTAATAGAAGAGGATAAAAAAGGCAATTTTGGTAGATTTGTAGTACTAAAGGGCTACTGGCAAGGGAGAAGGACTACACTGGCATGAATTTACGTTCCACCAAAAACTGCTATAACAGAGCTTAAGAAAATTCTGAGAGAAATAATCAGCTTTCAGCAAGGAATATTCCTTATAGGTGAGGACTAGAATTTGATTTGCAGTAGTGATGTGCCTGGGGGGCCCAGAAGGGAAAATATAACAAAGGAGGGTAGAATTTTAAAGAGATTTATGAAAATATTTGGCATGGAAGGTGTGAATTCAGTACTAGGAGTTTGGAATGAATTTACATATTATTCCCCAAGATACAAAAACTGGGCTAAGCTGGACAGAATTTATATTTCACAGAAATGTGTGCATTTAATTGGAGGTCTTGATATGCACCCAATAACTATTTCTGATCATGCACCAGTAATAACTAAAATAAAAACACAGGGTAATGAAATAAAAATGAGACACTGGTGCTTTCCCACCCATATTTTGAAAAGAGAGGAATTTAAGGAATGGGTAGTGGAGGTTATTCAGGAGCCATTAGAGAAGATAGAAATTTCTTCTGAAAATATAGCTAGGGAGTGGGATAAAATTAAAGTGGAGTTTAAAAATAGGGTGGAAATAAAAGAAAAAGAGATATAGTTAATAAGTAACAATAATTATTTAGGGGACTGACAAAAAGTATTGCAAAATGGGGGAATCTTACAGAACAAGAAGAGGAGCAATTGCAGAATGCTAAACAGAAAAGAAGGGATTACCTCAATAATATGCACGAGTTTAGAAAGATTGCTATTAAGCAACTGTTTTTTGATAACTCTAGAGCACAAAATCTTTTAGCACAATGACTTGAGAGCTTGGAATGTCAATTTGTTAAAAGGCAGAAGTTACAAGGCATTTCTGTTTCTTGATTTTAGTGGTGATTTATATGGTGGTTTAATTTTGGTTATCTGGGAAGTTCATTGCAAATGTACATAGGAAGAGCTATTCACAATGGCTCTGTAAAAGCAGTCTAGGACCATTTTTTGTTTTATTTGACTCTTTTGTTTGTTTTTTGAATTTTGAATTCTCTCTTTAACATCCAAGCATGTCCGTTTTTGTAGCTCATCTGGGCTTTGTACTTCATGACTTGTGTCATAAGAGTATGCACTCGTACGATGTTAGCAGCCTCTTTTGGGTTGTACTAATTTTAGTACAGTTTGCTTTGTATGTCAGCACAGCTATGTAGCTGCTTTGATACAACAAAGCAACTTAATACTCTGTTTGCAGTGTGTGTGTGTGTGTGTGTGTGTGTGTGTGTGTGTGTGTGTGTGTGTGTGTGTGCATGCGCGCACACGCATAGATAGATATATGTCTGTCTGTTTGTGAGTCACAGTTAAATAAAATGCATACTTTTGTCTGTATACACATATTTATAATCTGCTTCTGTATGTGTCAACCTGAGTGCATCAGAGGGGTGATTTGTCTACAGAATGCTACCAGTGTAGTATTAATGCCTTCAGTACCTTATACTTCAACTGCACCATGGCCTCTGTTCTCATATCATGCTTCTGTAACATTATTGTAGAGCATTTTCAGGCAACAGCGTTGTTACATACAGTAGCTTTCTCTGAATTGTTTATATGTGTTGAAGCCTATCAGCTTATATACTGAGCACCAGCAGCTTTAGTGGCATGCAGTAACATATCACTTTGGTAGCTGTACAGTCATGCTGTCTCTGAATCATGCGCTGGCATTTGCTTATATTTTTCTTTGTAGTAACACTAAGTGCAAATTATTTGGATTATCCTTCTCAGTGTCAGACTAACAGTAGTAGAAGAGGTTATAAAAGGATATACTCTGAGCCTTTGCAATAAGATAAGCATAGCTGGGTGAAGGCATGTGCAGCAAAAATGCAAACATATTGGACAGTTGTGCTTTCATAGTAGTTAATTCTTGAATTATAAAGGAAAGAACAAGACACGTTTCAAATTTCCCACTGAATATCTTGGGTCTGACTGCAAATCTGTGACTTGCACTGTCATTTTGCAGCTGGGTATGAAGAATTATGTGAGAACAGTTAATATTCAGAAGCTTTAGGCGTGGAAGTTTACAATGTATCTTCTGCCAGATTATGTTGCCAAAATCACCAGCAATGACTAATCTTCATAGTTTGTGTATCGTACTGCATACTTTAGTTTGAGAAGACCAGCTGCAAAAAGCACTGTATGTGAAAGATACCAAGCATTACTGCTAAAGACACTCTAAAACATTCAGATATGCTATTACAGCTAGTTTTGAAGACATTTAACTTTAATCAAAATGAAGCTTAATAATTACCATACTATATAATTTATTATATATCTAAATAATAAACAAAATGTATCTCACAGCTGATAAACTAATCGCATGTCGTCTCACCTAAAGTTTTATCCTAGTACTTTTTACAAAGCACTTTACAATGTAAAGAAATATTCATGATTAATGATACAGAAATGAGAATGAACTACCAAAGACTAAATTATCACTAAATGTTTTTCTTTCCAGGTATACCACTACCATGATACAGTGATTATTTATGATATCTTGTAACAACTTACATGTATTTTTCCAGAAAAATTATTCTGAGCATTGCTTCCACACAGTACTTCCTTTGAAGAAAGAAAACTGTCAGCAACGGACAAAGATACCAAACACATACAAGGCACATAAACAAAACATTCATTTGTTAAGATTCCTCTTTCTACACATTTTTGGATACCTTTATTGAATTATTACTTGTGAAGTAGGCAAACTTACAATCATATAAAAGTAATCAAACCATATTAGCAAGTTCACATTTACAAACATTATATGCCGTATATATTCTTCTATATATTATAATCAATCAACATTACATAAATTGTTCAGTTCCTTGTCTTATCTTATTCCTCCTCCATAACAATTTCTGGGTGTTTTTGTTCCCAGAATTTCCATTTTTTTTCCATGTAATTTACTTCTACCCTTTTGTAAAGAAACCATTTCCTGTTCTTTTATCTCTGTTACAATATTCACTGCTTCAAGTACAGCTGATTTAAACTTTGTTTTCCGTTTTCTAGTAATCACTTTTTTTGGCAGCCACCAAAATTAAACCTACAAGGACTTACTATGTCTAGACAATTCAGAGCCTGTATCCCAGCTCAAAAAAAAAAAAAACAGTTCCTTAGTTGCACTCATTTGTTCGCCCAGAATTCCAGACAGAGTACCCTGTAGAGAATTTTTAAAGTCTGCCAACTCAATACACTCCCAAAACATTTATTTATTTATTTATTTAAATTTGTTGACCTCTTTCTTACTTACACCTTCAACATTTGCCATCTACCTGAGGAAAAAATTCTTTAGAATCTGCTTGGGGTTTAAATGTACCTTGCAAACACTTCCAGGTGAAAATCTTAAATCTTCAAGACTTTGTTGCATATTTGGGAGCTATACATATGCCCTCTCTTTATTTCTATGTGAACTACTTATCTAATCTCTCTTACCAATCTTTTTTTTACTTTCTCTGATTGATTCCTATAGTTATCATGCAACATGTTATATGCCCTACTAATTATCCCTTTTTTAACAGCAGCTTCTATTCTAGATTCAACTAAAAACTCAACCAGTGCTGGTCTTCACTTAGGATTCCCCTATCCCTTTCTCATTGCCTATACTTATATCAATCCATTATAAGGAAGGCAATCTCTGGCCAGCAGTCCAAATGCCTTCTTGACCTCTTTCCATTCTATTACCTTTTCTTATGTAATTCTTTATTCCAAATATCTTGGTTCCTTTGTCATCTTCCACCAGTAAATTCCAACCCCCTCTTGCCAATTCTCTGCACCCCTAATTGCAGTCATCCCTATTGGCAGAATCAACTTTCTCCATTCCCGTTTTGGCTTAGTTCTTAGTATACTTTCTGCTACTTTATGAATATGATATTCTATATGACTGTTGCTATTCTCCTTAAGGATCTGCATCCAAAATCCCTCTCTTTCCTTATTTCTTGAATGCCTCCTCTCCTTCATTATCATCCCTTTTCACTTTGAATTGAAGCTTTCTTCTTGTGTTATAAATAAGAGCCTTCACTGTGTGGCTCTAAAATATCAATTTAAACTATGTAATCTTAAACCACTTTGCTCTATTGGAAGGATCAACTTATCCCACTTGACTTTTGCCCTAAATCCTTCAACTCTTTGCTAATTACTCTCCACAACTTCTCCTATGGTTGATAAAAATAACCCTGATGTGTGTATAAACCTAAAGGGAACTAAAAAACATTTTACTGCTTTTGTCTTGCTAATCATATAGGCCAGAGCTTCCAGTTTCTCTGTTTTTGTATTATCTTTTGTTAGTCTCTTCCCACATATTATTAGCTGTCATAACAGTGTCCTTATTAATTCATACTCCTAAATACTTTATTTTATCATGTCCCCGTAAATATGGACATTGCTTGAACCAATTCATGTATGGGTGTTTACAGCTATAGTCTTTGCTTTATCTTCATTAATTTTATATCCCCACAAAACCCAGAACTGTCTCAGAAGGTTCCACAACAATGAAATATCCTTCTCGTGTTTTATCAGGTCCAAAATAATATCATCTACAAAAAAGCCAACTTTTCTCGAACACCATACCAATTATATCCTTGAATTTCTGAGTCCCTTATTTTCTTTGCCAATGGTTCTAAATATAATGCAAATAACAAAGGGAAAAAAGGACACACTGTCTGGTTCCCGTGTTCAGACACAACTTACCAGACAGAACCCCCCCATTTTGATTTTTGCCACCAGTCCCTTATATAGGTTTCTAATTAACATCACTGTATCAGAAAATGCAAATGCTTCTACTGACTTACTTATAAAATCGCAGCTTATTCTGTTGAATGCTTTCTCTGGATCAAGATCCAATAACAACAGTATTTTTTTACCTTTTGCTTTCCTCTGCATCATTGTTGCTCTGTTAATGTTATTAAATGTTTGCCTCCCTTGCACAAATCCATATTGATCCATACATATCAATTTTGGCAACACCTTTGCCATTCTTTAACCATTATAGACACGAACACTTTATAACTGTGGTTTTAAATTGAAATGGGCTTATATGAAGCTGGATCTGATGCGTCTTTATTATCATTAGTTATTACAGCCACCACAGCTTTTTTTAGGATGTTGGTGCTTCCTATCATTTTAAAATACTATTAAACAAAACCTTCCAGATCTTTATCAATTTCTTCCTTCCTACCTTCCAAACTTCCACTGAAATGGCATCTATTCCTGGGGACCTTCCTGCAGATTGGTTATACATCACCATTTTTATCTCATCTTTTCCTGTCTTAACTGCTAATTTTTGAGCCTCATCTACTCTAGCACAGGCAAATTTAAGTCTTCCATAAATATCTCCTTTTGTGCTTCTTTTTAATTTCCCCACTTCTGTGCTTTATATACATTTTCAGAAAATTGCTGAAATATCTCTAATACCTCTGCGGGATCACTGGCTATTGTTCTTGTTATAGGTTCCCTAAGTTTGGCAACAGCCGCCCTTTCTACTTCTCGTTGCTTACATTGTTGTGCCCAAAGTTTTTGTGCTCTAGAGTTATTAGCAAAAGTAGTTGCTTAGCAGCAATATTTCTAAGCTCATGCATATTATCTAGGTATCCCCTTATTTTCTTTTTAGCATTCTGCAATTGTGCCTTTTCTCTTCTGTGAGATTCACCTTATTCTGTAATACTTTAACCTTTGTCAGACCCTCTAAATAATTCTTGTTACTTCTTAACCACATCTATTTTTATTTTATTTCAACCCTATTTTTAAACTCCTTTCATTTTATCATGCCCACTAGCATTAACTTCTGGAGTATTTTCTATCTTCCCTAATAACTCTCAAATGATTTCCGATCCCCATTCCTTAAATTCCTTTCTTTTTAACAGGTAGATGGGGAAGAGCCAGTGACTCCTCTTTACTTCCTTGCCCTACATTTTTATCTTAGTAATTACTGGTGCATGATCTGAAATAGTTCTTGGATGTGTGTCAAAGTTCTCAATTAAATGTGCATGTTCTTGTGAAATATAATTTCTGTCCGGTCCACCCCAGTTATTGTAACTTAGGGAATAATAAGTAAATTCTCTCAGAGTTCCTGCTAATGAATTCATGTCTTCTATATGTGGATGGCACAGACTAACAGATTGTATGTGTAGGTAAGACAAGGGTTACTTATATTAAATTTGTGGCTCTTCAGCTTTAATTTCAGCCTCACATTGGTTAGGGAAGTCAAGATAGCATCACCACATGTCACTATCATGGTGAGAATATTGCTCATCTGTGTGTAGGATGTCCAAGATGCATAAGATAGCTTCTGCTAAAGTATTCCAGGCTTCAGTCTTACATTTGGGACCTTTATACCCTTCCTTCAGCAATCATTAACTGTAATCATGGTGGAGGAGATACAGTAATATTTTAGATTCCTCTACACATGATGTCTGTGCTCTGAAAGATGCACTCTCTTCTCCCTCAGATGCCATGACTAATTTCTGAGAAATCACACAGAAATATGGCAGGTGTCTCACATGCACATCTGTATTCTGTTTTGCCAAGTGGATTGTAATGTAGGGCACCTCATTTGCATGACTCATGGTGGGACAGCAAAAAATTAGGTACTGTATTACAATGTTCGAACTCTGAACTGTAGGTGTGAAACATGTCAGCCCTGTATCTGATTATACACCAGGAATACAAAATGAACTACAGTGACTCCATTTCCATTAGGTTAGACGTGGAATTAAATATTCTGCTGACTGCTTTGTGGTGCTGTATCCCAACTTCTATTTGTATCCCAGTTTCTATCACATAAATGCTACTTTTTCAGCTTCACTTTCTCAAAGTGACTATAGTTATCTGCTGTGTGGCTTAACTTCAAAACATAGCTTTAACATTATTTTTAAGATTTACTGAACAGGTGGAGGGACAGTGTCAGTACAAGCCTAAGACAATGGTTCTGATGAAGGACTGTTACACCTAATGGCAAATGGACCTTAAGGCAAGTATTCAGAGCACATGTGCATACATTCAGACCAGCTTTGAAGTAACATTTCAAATCACACAATGTACCTGTTGTATAGATTCTTAGTATACCTATGCAACAATTAGAGGAAAAAGTCATGTCACCTTTTTGGTTGGAATATAATGGCTGTGAATAGGTGACAGACATTTTTTCAGTAATGCTGTCAGCCTGACATTAGGTAAACAGCCATAGACAAATATGACAGTCAGACACATGAGGCATCATGGTACATATACAGGGGGTAAAACAGTATAGATAAGGGTTGCCTGGGCATTCATAACCACCTTGCTAACACCAGGCTTTACCATGCCTACAGAGCAATATCAAAAGAAGACAGCAACTTAAAAAGCACTGTCTGTGCTGAGAAAGCTTCTCAAAAGTCAGAATTCTCTGAGGCAGAGACTGAGATGCTAATTCAGCCCCCCACATTCCTTGGCCAATGGCTTTTTGGGCAGGATGGTGCAGACCAAGCCTATAAAGACTGTGCCTGAAAAATCTTGTGGCGGACATTAATGCTGTCAGTGGTCTGGATTATATATATGAAATGGTCTACCACAGGGTTACTGATATTACTCATGCAGGAGAAAAAAAGCTTCTCACCAGGCATGGGAAGGTAAGTCAATAGGAGTTGGGATGTCATTTGTGCCACGTTTGATAGAGATAGAGAATTTTCTGACCTCTGTTATAGGCACTGTTGCTCAATGTGTGTGTATGTACCTTTAAGAAGTTATCCAAGGACTTGCACAAGTGTATAAACACTGAGCACATGCAAGCTAGACTGCCATTTTGTAGTAAGCTGTTGAGATATATGCATGTATGTATGTAAGGTTTGTAATTTATGATGCTGCTATCCAACCTGATGTGTTTCTATGTATTAAAGTATCTAAAAGAAACCCCTCACCTGCTTGTATTATGTGTTAGAGAAGGACAAGTGACAGGTACTGGAACTTTGTCCAGGTCCCACAGTGTGGTGCTGGACCTTAGTGCAGAGATTCATCATACTCCATGCATATCCAATGGAAATTTCCTAGCAATATAGCAATCTTCCTATATAACAGTATGCTTATTTTCCCTTGCCCTGTGATTCACTGGCCAACTTGGTAAAGTTACCACAAATAAAAAAAACAAAAGTAACCACAGTGTAAAATGTAACTAAAAAAGTCCAAAACATACACTGAGAAGCAGTAGAAAACACTTTCAGTCAGCCAAACTCTTTAGTGCAAGCTGTTTTTATTCTTCCAACATACAAAAATACAGATTGAGCACTTTCATCCCCTAAACTTGGGACATCATCAGAATCTAACTGCACTCCATAGTACAGCCTTTAAATACTGTTAAAAATGAGTGATGTCATCACCCTTCACAATCCTTTAAAGATGCAACTACCTTAATGCTCAAATGAAATGCACTACAAACACCTTTTAACACAAGAACATTTTAACAAGCATCATTTATAAAAAAGAACTTTTCAAATTCCAAGGCATTCATCAAATATAAACTTAAAAATTGTTTAAGATAAAAAAATCAGCCACATTTTTTAAAACATATATATATATATATATATATATATATATATGTGTGTGTGTGTGTGTGTGTGTGTGTGTGTGTGTGTGTGTGTGTGTGTGTGTGTGTGTGTGTATATATATATATATATATATATATATATATATATATATATATATATATATATATTGAGTAGTTGAACCCCCCCACACACACACACACACACACACACAGACTAAGATACACAGTACTTATGAGGTAGCTTTCCTCACTAATATTGGTTTTAAGGATACCATTTCATTAAGACCTGGTGCATGGGTCGCAGCTAGTTTTATTTGCCACTTAATTTCTCTTTCCTCTATATAATTCCTGTAATCTCCCCCTCTAGAATTTGGTCTTACTTGCTCCGCAATACCAAACAAAAACTGAATATAAAATTTGCACATACTAATGAATGTTTATATAGGGCATTATTTATATTTCTTGTGGCAATCTGGTACTGGTACTTGTATATTCTATCCCTAAGATGCCTTTCTGTCTTGCCTATGTAGTAAGCTGGACAGGTTTTACAAGCTGCCAGATATATCACCCCTGATGTTTGACAATTTCCTTTTTCAAAGAAAACCTTAGACTTCAAAATGTTTTGCAGGGTTACCATATTCTTAGTTTGTATGAACTTGTATTGTGCACAAGCACCACATCTTGTTGTACCACTATTACCCACTACCTGACTTTTGTTAGTAAGTTCAAATGCCCCTTTTAAATTGAGCCCAGTTTTGCATACAAAAGTGGGTTCCTTCCCAGCAACTGAAAATATTCTAGGGTTATTTTTAAGGATGAACCAATTGTTCTCAAAAATCTTTTTCACTTGTTTGACTTGTCCACAAAAAGAAATAACCATAGCCCTATGAAATTATTTCTCCTCTTCCAAATTTTCTTTTTCCTGTAGTATATCACCTAACAGTGGTTTAAATGTTTTACTCCACTCACTTTTAACATATTTTACATTTTTCTCCACTATGTTAGCTGGATACCCCCATTCATAAAATAGTTGTGCTACTTTTTGTAACTCTCTATCTACTTCTCCCTCATCAGAAGTCATACGGGCAGCTCTAACTAGTTGACCTTTGACTATATTGCTTTTTTGATGGTGAGGGTGATTACTAGTCTACTCTAAATAGGAATTACTAAATGTGGGTTTTCTATAAACAATGGACTTAAATCATTTACTGATTTTTTTGTATAAATGTATCCAAATAGTTAATGCTTTCTACACTACTTGTGTATGTGAATTTCAAAAAAACTAGATGAATTGATCAACAATTCCACAAATTCTCTCTTATTTTCTTCTGTTCCAGTCCACAAAATGAATACATCATCCAAAAAATGCACGTACATGTTAACAGTGAGTGGGGTAAAACATTTAAACCACTGTTATGTGATGTACTACAGGAAAAAGAAAAATTGGAAGAGGTGAAACAATGTCATATAGCTATGGTTATTTCTTTTTGTGGACAAGTCAAACAAGTGAAAAAGATTTTTGAGAAAAATTGGTTCATCCTTAAAAATAACCCTAGAATATTTTCAGTTGCTGGGAAGGAACCCACTTTTGTATACAAAACTGGGCCCAATTTAAAAGGGGCATTTGAACTTACTAACAAAAGTCAGGTAGTGGGTAATAGTGGTACAACAAGATGTGGTGCTTGTGCACAATACAAGTTCATACAAACTAAGAATATGGTAACTCTGCAAAAATTTTGAAGTCTAAGGTTTTCTTTGAAAAGGGAAATTGTCAAACATCAGGGGTGATATATCTGGCAGCTTGTAAAACCTGTCTGGCTTACTACATAGGCAAGACAGAAAGGCATCTTAGGGACAGAATATACAAACACCAGTTCCAGATTGCCACAAGAAATATAAATAACGCCCTATATAAACATTCATTAGTATGTGCAAATTTTGTTCAATTTTTGTTTGGTATTGTGAAGCGAGTAAGATCAAATCCTAGAGGGGGAGATTACAGGAATTATATAGAGGAAAGGGAAATTAAGTGGCAAATAAAACTAGCTGCGACCCATGCACCAGGTCTTAATGAAATGGTATCCTTAAAACCAATATTAGTGAGGAAAGCTACCTCATAAGTACTGTGTATCTTAGTCTGTGTGTGGGGGAGATTCAACTACTCAATATATATATATATATATATATATATATATATATATATATATATATATATATATATGTTTTAAAGCAAGTCAATGCATAAAATGTGCCTGATTTTTTTATCTTAAACAATTTTTAAGTTTATATTTGATGAATGCCTTGGAATTTGAAAAGTTCTTTTTTATAAATGATGTTTGCTAAAATGTTCTTGTGTTAAAAGGTGTTTGTAGTGCATTTCATTTGAGCATTAAGGTAGTTGTATATTTAAAGGATTGTGAAGGGTGATGGCATCACTCATTTTTAACAGTATTTAAAGGCTGTACTATGGAGTGCAGTTAGATTCTGATTATGTCCCCAGTTTAGGGGATGAAAGCGCTCAATCTGTGTTTTTGTATGTTGGAAGAACAGAAAAGCTTGGACTGAAGAGTTTGGCTGCATGAAAGTGTTTCCTACTGCTTCACAGTGTATGTTTTGGACTTTTTTAACTTGGTAAAGTTGCCTGCTTTGGGTCATACAGGAACATCAGGAATTCAGACAGCATGTCCACTGTATGTGGCACAATATTTAAATATTTGGTTTGAAAACACTAGTATTACTTCATCTTGTTTTACTGTATGCTTTGGATATTGTGTTATACTTACAGGAGGTATAATGCTCTGCTGTGCTCAAAAGTGATTCTCTGTCAGCATTAACACTATGGAATTGCCACTACCTGACATCAGAGGCTCTGCAACTTCTGATGATGATTTTGAATGGCTGTCACAGTCAATAAGTACAGTGTGCATGTACTGGACACAGAGAATGTGACCACTTACTCCCCTATAAAAACCACTGACACAGACTCCACTTGTAGACATCCAGAAGACACACCCCACACAAGGAGGACAGATTACCTGGACAATAGCAGTCAGGGCAGTGTAGTCAACCCTACAGAACATTTGTCAGAATTTTCAAGAAGCTGCATTGGATGGGTTGGGGGTATTCATTGGAGGTTACAGGTGCTTGTTGGAGTTATAGTTACTGCCTTCCCCCTGAAGTTGCTGTGTCAATGGCTGTGACCGAACAGATGTGTAGGGCCAACATGGAGGCACAGGCTAGTATCACCACAGCCATTTCAGAGTTAGTAAGGCTAATGCAGGGTATGCAAGATAACCTCTGGGACTGCATGTTCCAGATGTATAACAGTTTTAGCAGACTAAATCACAGAATGTGCCATGTCCTGTCATGTTCACCTGCCATACATCAGGCATTGTCCACAAAATGGTTTCAGAGATACCTCCACCAGTAGCGAACATCATGGCCATGGGCAGCCTAGATCACAGTCACAGACTGCTAGCACTTCCATGGCTACATCTGTTATTGAGATGTCTACAAGCAGGAGTGCATATCCCTGGGTAGTCACATTCATAGCAGTCAGGCTGAGGAATGACAAGTGCAACTCCTGGAAGAGGCAGCTCTTTTGGCAGATATGTGCACTGATACTCACCCCCCTACCATGCATGCCCTTGACCCATACCTTGCAACTGCCCAGATTTTCACAGAATGTCCAGATTTTTGCCTCATATATTTGATCTTTTGCTCATAAAATTTGTGTTTTTCTGACAAATTACAAATGACTGAAGTCACTAAATAATGACATACATTTCAGTTTCAGACTTCATATCCTCCAGAAAATGCACGGTTATACAAATTCTGTTATTCTATCAACGTTCTAAGTTTATAAGAGCAATATTTCAAATCTGTCCTTATTTTTGGACCTTTGTCTCCCCATTATTTTATGCTTTATCCAGATTTCTTGCTCTAAGCGGTTGACAGGCATGCCTGGACCTGTCCAATAGATCAAGTCACAGTGCTGCTACTACTACTGAGGCTGTGTCCCAACAGACATACAATCCCACCACCACAGCCCCCAGTACATCACATTTGCAGAAATTCATTGAAGCTGGCCCTTTACCAAGCATTTACCTTAATGTCTTCCCACCCACACACACTCAAAGTCCCTACACAGAAGTGTAGTCTCACTTTTAACTGCCCTCAGCACTCATACATTTCTCTGTGAAAGATATCCACATGTGCTCCCTTCCCCACCTGTGCAAGAAATGATAAATGTGCCATGCCCTTTGTACATCGTTACTTCTTTGTCTATGTATGATATACAGTGTGGCCACACTGTGTATGATGCACAGTGTGGCCAGCCTTTGCATGGGTAAGCACAACATAGCATTGGGTTTGCATGCATCACATTTACTGTAATATATCAGTCTTACTATGGGCTGAAGCAATGTGCACGCTGTCACCTCTTGGTCAGTGCCACAGCATACTACACCCACCAATGTCTAGCATGTCCATCCCCTACTGCTGGCTCTTCCCCCTACACCTTCTCTTCTGGTTCAACCTTCAAGGCCTGATGTGCTGGAGACAGATGCTCCTACAACTGCCCACTATGCTGTAATATTCCTCTAAAGATAATATTGTGCAACACTGCAAATACTGAAAATAGTTTTACAAATATGACAGGATCATACTGCAGGGAACCAGCAAATGAAACCCAAACAGTGAAAGTATGCCTAAGCAACTCAAACACATATTCTGCAATGTCTGTCATTTGTGATAGGGTATACTTGTACCATTGCTCTGCCTTCTTTTGTGGATTTCTTATGGGTTACATCAGCCAGGGTTCCAGGGTATATCTGGCATTACCAATGAGAGGTCCCTGAGGAAGTCACCTATCGCAAATCATCAGTGCAGATCACAAGTGTGCCATATGTGGAAATTATGATACCTGCCTGGATGGCCTGCAGACAACATTGCAGGTGATATCCTGTGCATTATAAATCACCTGGCAGTTCATGGAGCAATACCCTTTGTGGTTCACACACCTCCTTCCCAGGTCCCCAGGTGGGGCCTTTATTTCAATGTGGGTGCAGTCTATGGCCCCCAGTATCTGTAGAAAATGAGCTGTATCATAGAAATCCTGCAAGGCATTACCTCTCTCCTGTGTGGTACATTGGAATCACATATGCTCCTTCACATACAGTAGCATGGCATCAAGAAATTGATGAAGTATTCATGAGGCAGATGCCTAAGATACCTCCACTGTTTTGCCAGTCTGCCACTATAGGTAGCATAAGTAAAGGCACACATGACTTGGTATCCAGTGGGATAGGTACTTCATGACTCCCACAGGCTTGCAGATGAATCTGACACATGTCCACAATATCCTGCATGGTGTCCTATCCACACAGTAGTGGTCCACAATGGAGGTGTCATGGTGTGCATAAAATATTAAGTGCAGTTGGATTACAGAGCACTTCTCAAGGCACAGTCTTACATCACCATGACTCATAGAGGAAATAAAAGCTTCTTGCAGATACAGATTAATGTGGCAACCCTATTATAGTTCTAAGCATTGTAGTCATGAATATGGAAATGCAGCTGTATTCCTTAACACTAGTGTTAGATCTCTGCATCACACACTTTATACTTTTCTGAATCACTCTGCCATCTTGGTTTGCTTTATTTGCATACATAGTGCTGCTCATTTTACTAATCTTTCTCATTACCATCTGATAACATGGCCAGTAGCATATACCACAGCCAGATCTGCTGTCCTGCATGCACCACTGGTGCTAAGTGTGCCCCTGAATTGCACACACACACTGCATGTGGTAGCTCGTTATGCATCATGTTTTCTGAATCACAGGCTAAGTCTTGCCATTGCCATGGAGAAAAGGAAAGACATACAAAGTGGGAGGTAAGGGTGGATTTTTCCAACTATAAGTTTTAATTTCATGGATGAAATCTGATGGCACAGTTTGTGATGGCTGTGAGACAGTACAGGGCAAGGAAGCTTAAGTTTGACTTGTTCTAGCCATCTATGTGTTATTGTTCTTCCCATGTGGCTATAAGACATATACAGAGCTATAAAAAGCAGTTTGAATCATAAAGCAGGATGTCTCCAAGGAAATTAGGTCATAGAACAAAACTAGAAGGCTGGAAATGATGAGAGAAGAAGTGAGGTGGTGGGAAAAATCTGAATAACAGTATGGAATAAGTTGAAATAATCTAAGAGCTCTGAAGACTTTAATTAAAGAGAAGACTTGGGACTTTCTTGTCTCGACTAAGACAAAAACAAAAGTAATTGAGTAGTTTTTGGAAGAATTCTGATTAATAAAGATGAAAATAAAATGTAACTAAACTGGAATCTGATTTTCTTTTCTTATGTTACTGACAGTAATGAAAATGTTAGTATAATTGTTGTTTACTAACAATGCTTGCTTTCAGGATTGAAAACTAGTTTGTCATTTTAAGTAGTAGATTTTCAAGATGAGCTGTGGGAAACAGTTTGTCTCACTAGAACACATGGATGGATGACCGAGGAGAACTTGTCCATCACCTATGGGATCAGACAGTTGGAGGTAAAAGTTGTGGTGTTTATGAGTTGATGGAGGTCATCGGGAAATTGTAAAATAAAATTAAATAACATGGTATCAATTTAAATTTCCATTTTTTTGCCTGCCAACCATCAGACCCTCTCTTGGTCTATAAGCCCATTCATTCCCATCTCCGGGCAAAATCCAACAGAGAAGATTCATCACTCTGGCAGCCAATAGGGATCATTTGAAACATTTTTATTTTCTCCCCAGCCTTTCCTGTATGAACACCTGGAAAGGTGCAGGGAGGGTCATACAGTGGACTATCCATAAAGGACATTTTCTCACTTCCACAAGGGATGTTTCCAAGCAGCCTTGTCCCTCCCCTGTGGTATAAGAGACTGTTTCTCCATTCTCCATAAGGGAGATCACACCTCCTTATGTGCCTCACAGTTCATTCTTAGGTGTTTCCAAGCAGTCTTGCCCCTCTCCTTTGGCATGATAGATGGTCTCTCTTGTCTACATGAAGGAAATTGCACCACCTTATGTGTATCACAGTCCATGTAAACCTCCCCCTCCCCCAGGAGAGGTGACTTGACCATTCCCTTTCACGCCTCTCCTTCTTGCCTGGCTCTTCCAGTGCCAGAGCCACTAATATAACTATCATCACCTGGGTCATGGTCAGAGCTCCATCAATCTGTGCCATTGAACCAAGATAAATGCATAAATATTTAATACTTGATATATATTATTGATAGGAATGGCCTGGGTGGACCTAAAAGGTAGTGTAACAACTAGCGATTATTAGAGTTGTCCTAGGATAACTTTACATGTAAAGCATATGTGTAAAGCAGGGAACACAACAAACAGTTTAAAAAAAAATGTATTGTGTATTTAGTCTGGTTTGCAAGTTGCTATTAATGTATATTTGGTCTGGGATGTATTTTTGAAAACATTATTATCTTCAGATTAAAGTAAAATTCTTATAAAAGTACATATGATTATAGGATGTGAATTGTATGAAATAAAAAATGGGAAAATTAAGGATTTCTTAATAGAAAACTAACAGCTTTAATGACATGGAGTATAAATGGTTTAAGCAGTGCAAACAAGAGGTAAGGTACATAAATATATGAGAAAAGTGGAACCATGTGTATTGGCACTGCAAGAAATACCCTTTGATGAAAATGGACATGATGCATTTATTAGAGGGTGGTGGGAATGGGAGGTGCTGACTCCCTTTATGATGGGACATAAAAGAAGTGTGGTGATGTTAATTTCATTTGGATAATCTCCCTTACTTTGGAAGATTTAATAGTAGATACTTAACAATGTTAATAGCAGGAAAGGGTTATTTAGATGTGATGATACTGACATTATTTCAGATGTATATTCCACTAAGGATTGTGCAAGAAGAATTTCAAAAAACAGTGAGTGAAATGGCCACATTTCAGAAAAGGATTACAGTCTATATGGAGAATTGAACAGTTCGGTGGTAAGAGAAGGCCCTTGTACAAGGTATGTTACAAGAATGATGATGTATGCGTCAATATATGTGGATTGCAGAGTGTTTCTTGCTAATTGGCAAATGGCATTTCTAGAGTTCCATATTCTTATGCACTTTTTTCAGATTACTTGTTTTTTGTTTTAGTTTACAGTCAGAAAAAGTGAGGGCTAAGTTAGTATTGTTATTTAATTTGGTACTGGAGACTAAGCAAATAATACCTTTGTTGAAGGTTGGGCATCAGGCTGGCAACTCGGCACCAGAAAAATCCACTGCCAATCATGAGCAGACCGGAGTTCTGCTGTGGCGTCCCCCAACCGGGAAAAGCCGAAAGTCTTGATGAGTCTTGATGAGACTAAGCAAATAATAGTCATGGAGGAAAGCTGTGATGACAGTGACTCCTCACAAAGGGAAAGATCAGAGTCTTCATTCATTATAGATATATAGATGAATATCAAACAATTGCAATCTTTTTACATCAGTACTGGTGAAGAAGGTAGCTAGATTAGTACTGAATTTGATAAATGGTGATCAGTTTGGGTTTATTGTTACAAGACAGATTTTTGAATCAGGGACAGACTGTGGTACTGTGCTGCTGAGTTGCAGCCCTCTGCCAGCTAAAATGAGACAAAAGATATGTGCTAACTCAGAAAGTCAACTATTATTCTTAAATTAAAGATAATAATTGACTTTCTGTTGTATGTTGTAACCTCGGAACTCCACTTATATGCAGAGTTCCACCCCCCCCCCCACAAAAATCAGCTTCTTACAATTACGGGGCTGTTTTGAAAAGGCATTAGCCTTCCTGATCATAGATCGGGTTTGATTTGCAGCAACAAAAGCAATGCTCAATGAGCAATTCACGGGATTGCTGAATGATGCAGTGAGGAGCTCTTCCTATTAACTAAGGCTGACTCAGTTACCTGAGGCAGCCTGAGCAAAGAAGAAGGAAGTAGTTAATATGGAAGAGGAAGCATGAGAGCAGGAAAAGTTATTTATTTTAAAGTATTTTTTCTGACACTATGAGTGCCACTGCTGAGATGTGATAGGAAAGCAAGTACTTAAAGTGTGTGTGTATGTGTGTGCGTATTTGTGAGTGTGCATACATGGACATACTACTGAAAGGATCATTGGGGAAATTACTCATTTTGATATCAGTGAAGTGCTTGTGCATAGATGGACAAACTACTGAAGGGTTCGTTACGTGAAATGTTTCATTTTGGTGCTTGTGCAATCATGGACAAACTACAGAAGGGGGTTTGGGGGGAAATGTTTAATTTTAGTGCTTGTGCAGACATGGACAAAATGCTGAAGAGGTCACTGGGGGAAATGTTTAATTCTGATGTCAGTGAGGTGTTTTACATGAATGCGCAAACTGCTGAAGGGGTTGTTAGGTGGAAATGTTTCATTCTGATGTCAGTGAAGTGCTCGTGTATACATGGATAAACTACTGAAGGGATCCTTGGGGGAATGTTTCATTTTGGTGCTTGTGCATACATGGACAAACTACCAAAGGGGTCACTGGGGAAATGTTTAATTTTGGTGTCAGTGAAGTACTTGTGCATATGTAGATATGCTACTGAAGGAATTGCTGGAGGAAATGTTTTATTTTGGTGCTTGTGGATACATGGACAGAGTACTGAAGGGACCACTGGGGACAATTATTCATTTTGGTGTCAGTGTTGTACTTGTGCATACATAAATATCCTATTGAAGAAGTCACTGGGGGAAATGTTTTATTTTGGTGCTTGTGCAAACATGGACAAACTACTGAAGGGATTGTTGAGGGAATATGTTTCATTTTGATGTCAGTAAAGTGCTTGTGCATATAGGAACAAGCTACTGAAGGGGTCGTTGGGGTAAATGTTTAATTTTGCTGCTTGTGCATACATGGACAAACTACTGAATGGTTGTCAGGGAAAATGTTTCATTTTAATTTCAGTGAAGTCCTTGTGCATACATGGACAAACTACTGAAAGAATCGTTGGAGGAAATGTTTCATTTTGGTGTCAGTGAAGTGCTTGGATATACATGGACAAATTAATAAAGGCATCAATGGGGAATTGGTGTCATTTACTGCTTGTGCAAACATAGTTAAATTATTGAAGGGATCAATGTGGAAGTAATTTATGGTTGCATCTGTGTATGGGAAGTTTAAAATAAATCACTTTGTCCAATTATTGCTATTTTTATTTTATTACATCTGATATCTGAGGTATATTCAGCCAATAAAGTTAACTTTGATTGTTGGATGCAGGGGTTGTCTGTGAATAAAAGAGTTTGACACTTTTGTCATTTATTTAAAACAAGCATTTATTATTCTGGCTTTGCAAAAGTAGTGTGCATATATTTTTTTCATTTTTCTGTAACAGTCAAGCATCAGCATTTCACTCAATAGGTGAGCTGCCTGTGGTGGTCTGGGTAAGATGTGTGTGCGCTAGCAGCTGACCATTGTCAGAGTGTTGCAGTCAGAAGTGTTGCCATATAACAGCACTTGGCCCCCTATTGAGTTTTTGCTTGTTCATTACATCTATGTAAAGTCTTTATCTCTTTGTGGATTTTATCCAAGTGCTTTGGTTTCATCTCCCAAAAACTCAGCAGTATAATATATGCCTCAGGCATTTGTTCTTTTACTTTTCATCCCAGTCTAATACCAGAGTGGTACACAGAATAGCTGTCATTTTGGAGGGGTAGACAGGCACTGTTCCCAGAAAGGCTGAATAAATTTCCAGACTCATGATTTTCTTGTTCCATCTTAATTCAGTTACTTCCTCCAAACTTAAATTAAAATGGAGTTTTGGCCAATTATAGAGTGTTAAAAACATGGAGGGGGTGTAAAAATTAAGACAGAGTATTAATAAGAAAGAAAAAGTAATCTGTCTGGATGATGTGGGGCCAGAATGAGGGGAAAACAGAGGAGGGCAGTGGGGGAGTGCAGGGGAGACTAGTGGGTATCGGGAGACCCATGGAATGTTGATTATGGCTAGACATATAAGGTGTATATAGTTAGTAAAGTGGTTATAATGAGTGGGTTTGTACTGAAGCAGTCTGTGGATGAAAGTGAATGACCATATCTGTTTGATCATTGGTAATGGTTACTGACCTGCTATAATATATCCCCACCCTAATGTACTTGGCTCCACCCATTCAGTTGCTTCCTGCAGCCTCCTTTGCTTTGAAGTTACTAGCTGCCACAGCTTTGAAGACATTTTGAAAATGTCTTTACTGGAGAGAAGGTCACAGCAAGAGAAGGGTCCTTTAGTGATACTGCATCTTGACATGAAGAAAGCCTTTGACAGGATTGATTAATCAGTAGAATTTTAAGCAAGTGTTTTTTTACATATATTTAATTTTACATATATATATATATATATATATATATATATATATATATATATATATATAGTATATAATGTAACAAGATAAAGGTGACTGTTGTTGCCATTGCTGTTTGCATTATATCTGGTACCTTTGGCTACATTAGTGAAATAATTGGACTTGGAATAGTATACATTGCAGGGTGAGGAGTTTAAAATGTCACTAGTTGCAAAAATGTTTTGATATATTTGACTTGCTCTGATAAATATAATAAGTTGTTTTAGATTTTGGATGATAATGTATCAGGTTATAATGTAAACAAAATAAAAGCCTAGGCAATGGCAATTAACTATAGTCTACTGGAAAGGTTGCAGAGGAAGCATAGTTTTTTATGGAAAAAATAATGTATAAAGTATGGCTCTAGAGCATGTTGGAGGAGGTCTTTCAGTAAGCTATGAAAACCGAAGAACAGTTTGAAAGATGCTATTCAAAGATGGAAGATAATAGGTCTGAAGTTGGATCAGTGTGTGCAAGTAATGCATCTGCTTATGTTACCCCTATTATTACATGTATTTTAAGCATTTTTAGCAGTGTTATCAGGAAGTTCTTTTAAACTAACTTAGGACATATGATAAAGGATTTATCCCATATATGATCCCATATTTCATTTCAGCTAACGTTAAAATCCTTTATCATATGTCCTAAGTTAGAGTAACTTGGAGGAAGTTGATGTTCCCTAAAGAACGGAGAGGGTTGAATATACCTCACCAACTACTATACTGAGATGTGGCATAGGTAAAGGTTTGTGCCTTCCTTCATTTCAGAAATATGTTGTAAAATGTAAAACAATTAATTAATTCCAGAAATATGTTGTAAAATGTAAAACAATTAATTAATTTCAGAAATAAGTTGTAAAATGTAAAACAATTAATTAATTTCAGAAATATGTTGTAAAATGTAAAACAATTAATGAAATTATTGATAGGATGCTTAATGCGAACTGAATGCCTGAAAGTTTTATTTTGTAATATGTGTGCTCATTCATAAAAGGTATTAAATTGTATTTAAATGGCTGTATGATCACTAGAAACAGTATGACAGAATGACAATTCTCCTGGTCACAGAGAACAAAGTAACTGTAACTCTAGTCATGTAAAACTGAATGATTAACCCAATAATCAGACCAAAAGTATTGCATATGTGCAGGTGGTAAAGTATCTACAAAAATTTAACAGACATCTTCTGTTACAATGCTGTGATGTGGACTAGTAATTCTGTTTTATATCTTTCTATATAGTTTGAATATGGTTTTCAAACTGATTTATTTTCAGTCAGATTTTTAGAAGTGCAGCAAAATGTGATGTGACTTATGTCCAGATGGCAGTATTTAATGTCGTGTGTCTTTTTACAGACTCAGAGAGAATTTTTATTATGTTGCAACATTAGTCCACAAATGCTGTTAATATGGCTTCATTGTCCCTGCCCACCACACTCACATCGACCATAGCTAGTTGCCAGATCTCCAGTGTCCCCAGCAGTGACCTGCCTGATAGAAGCACTGCCATGCTGTGTTAGCTAGTTTATGTGATACTGCATCCTACACTTGATCTACATATCGTCTTTATTTGTCTCATGCAGGATATTTGGCAAAAGCTGCTTCCTTCCTGTCATTCATTTATGTCTGATTATTTCCATTTCTGGAACTTAGTGACATCATTCAAGTTGATATCTTACAAGGCAACATTCATCTTTGGCTTTCATTCAGGTCATAACTTAGTTCCACAATGCCTAAATAATTGACAAGCAAGTACTGGGTGGGAAAAGTCAAACCAGGCTCCATGTACATTTTAATTTATAACAGTTTATAATTTTCTGCATAGCCCTGTTCCCTGTCTAATATCTCATTGCTGGAGAGAAGGTCACAGCAAGAGAAGGGTCCTTTAGTGATACTGCATCTTGACATGAAGAAAGCCTTTGACAGGATTGATTAATCAGTAGAATTTTAAGCAAGTGTTTTTTTACATATATTTAATTTTACATATATATATATATATATATATATATATATATATATATATATATATATAGTATATAATGTAACAAGATAAAGGTGACTGTTGTTGCCATTGCTGTTTGCATTATATCTGGTACCTTTGGCTACATTAGTGAAATAATTGGACTTGGAATAGTATACATTGCAGGGTGAGGAGTTTAAAATGTCACTAGTTGCAAAAATGTTTTGATATATTTGACTTGCTCTGATAAATATAATAAGTTGTTTTAGATTTTGGATGATAATGTATCAGGTTATAATGTAAACAAAATAAAAGCCTAGGCAATGGCAATTAACTATAGTCTACTGGAAAGGTTGCAGAGGAAGCATAGTTTTTTATGGAAAAAATAATGTATAAAGTATGGCTCTAGAGCATGTTGGAGGAGGTCTTTCAGTAAGCTATGAAAACCGAAGAACAGTTTGAAAGATGCTATTCAAAGATGGAAGATAATAGGTCTGAAGTTGGATCAGTGTGTGCAAGTAATGCATCTGCTTATGTTACCCCTATTATTACATGTATTTTAAGCATTTTTAGCAGTGTTATCAGGAAGTTCTTTTAAACTAACTTAGGACATATGATAAAGGATTTATCCCATATATGATCCCATATTTCATTTCAGCTAACGTTAAAATCCTTTATCATATGTCCTAAGTTAGAGTAACTTGGAGGAAGTTGATGTTCCCTAAAGAACGGAGAGGGTTGAATATACCTCACCAACTACTATACTGAGATGTGGCATAGGTAAAGGTTTGTGCCTTCCTTCATTTCAGAAATATGTTGTAAAATGTAAAACAATTAATTAATTCCAGAAATGTGTTGTAAAATGTAAAACAATTAATTAATTTCAGAAATAAGTTGTAAAATGTAAAACAATTAATTAATTTCAGAAATATGTTGTAAAATGTAAAACAATTAATGAAATTATTGATAGGATGCTTAATGCGAACTGAATGCCTGAAAGTTTTATTTTGTAATATGTGTGCTCATTCATAAAAGGTATTAAATTGTATTTAAATGGCTGTATGATCACTAGAAACAGTATGACAGAATGACAATTCTCCTGGTCACAGAGAACAAAGTAACTGTAACTCTAGTCATGTAAAACTGAATGATTAACCCAATAATCAGACCAAAAGTATTGCATATGTGCAGGTGGTAAAGTATCTACAAAAATTTAACAGACATCTTCTGTTACAATGCTGTGATGTGGACTAGTAATTCTGTTTTATATCTTTCTATATAGTTTGAATATGGTTTTCAAACTGATTTATTTTCAGTCAGATTTTTAGAAGTGCAGCAAAATGTGATGTGACTTATGTCCAGATGGCAGTATTTAATGTCGTGTGTCTTTTTACAGACTCAGAGAGAATTTTTATTATGTTGCAACATTAGTCCACAAATGCTGTTAATATGGCTTCATTGTCCCTGCCCACCACACTCACATCGACCATAGCTAGTTGCCAGATCTCCAGTGTCCCCAGCAGTGACCTGCCTGATAGAAGCACTGCCATGCTGTGTTAGCTAGTTTATGTGATACTGCATCCTACACTTGATCTACATATCGTCTTTATTTGTCTCATGCAGGATATTTGGCAAAAGCTGCTTCCTTCCTGTCATTCATTTATGTCTGATTATTTCCATTTCTGGAACTTAGTGACATCATTCAAGTTGATATCTTACAAGGCAACATTCATCTTTGGCTTTCATTCAGGTCATAACTTAGTTCCACAATGCCTAAATAATTGACAAGCAAGTACTGGGTGGGAAAAGTCAAACCAGGCTCCATGTACATTTTAATTTATAACAGTTTATAATTTTCTGCATAGCCCTGTTCCCTGTCTAATATCTCATTGCTTTGGAACTGATCAGCAAATTCTTAAATAATAAAAAATATGTTTACATTATTGCATTCCAAGCACATGAAATGATATGCAGAGGGTACTAAACCAGCTTCACTTTAATGCCCGTGTCTTATTATTCCTGTTTTCTGAGAGTCTATCTTCCTTTTTCACTGTTTCATGATTATACAAAGCTATGTCAATTTTACCAGCTATAGTGGCTTCTTGCAGTTTGTTGCATGGCTACCTATGCATCTTAAAGGGAAGGGCTAAAGGGAAGTCTCTTTGTTCATCAGTGGCAGTGATAAACATTGAGCAGCCTGCTGCCCCTGTGGGAGTGGTTACTGCCTTGAAACTGTAGTTTTATTGGCCATTTTGGGTCAATTCCAAACTCCTTGATCTCCCTCTCTTAAAACCCTCTTTTGCGTGGTTTTTGAGCGTTTTTGTGCATAGTGCAACAACGGGCAGCGCCGCCTAATTGGGTTTAAACTATTCCTGGCTCCACAAAGTGCCTAATTGGGTTTAAACTATTCCTGGCTCCACAAAGTCTGCTCTTCACTTTTTCCCTTAGAACTACTCTATCTCTCAAATTAAACACCATATTCTCATTCTAAGGCCCTTCACTGGTCCAAATAAGTAATCTTACAAGTTAGCACTATTAAACCATAAGCACTACTTACTCTTATACTCTCTACGATTACCTTGACCCCTATTGGTCCATCTTAATTCAGTTTCCCTATATTACTCTAGCATGTCCAAAGGTCAGTCAGTGGTTTCCTCTCCAGTCCAGCTGGTGAATCTGGGAATTTTGAGGCAATGTTACAACTGTCTCATGTACATGGACAACCCTCTCCTCCTCCAAACAGGTTCAAATATATGTGAGAGATGCAACTATATAGCCAAACTGGAGGCTGAGCTCTCATCTCAAAACTGGTGAAACCAGTCAGGAGGAGAAGGTAACCTCACACAACACAATTCCAGTATCACATAGTCCCACCACATCAGCGAACCAAACACATAAATACACAAAAACATACTCAGAGGCTCTAAATAAAAATCTACCTAAGCAACAGAGATCTCCAAAGCAGACATCCAAGCAAACGCTACCCCAAAACAAAACACGCACAACACATAGCCCACAAAGTCAGTGTGCCAAGCAGCCACAGCCCTTAAGGCTGAATAACACACTTGATACTCTTGTAATAGGTGACTCTATTGTCAGACACACTGACGTCCCGCTCACCAGGCTGAACAAAGAGAAGGTCAAAGTGAGCTGCCTGTCGGGCGCTAGGATCTGCCACATAACGCAACCACTCAGGTCACTCAAAAGCAAATACAAATATGACTCAGTCATTGTACATGCTGGTGTGAATGACCTGAGATGTACCTCCCTGGACTACATGAAAAGAGACATAGAGGAGCTCTCTGATCATGTAGCCCAGGCCGGTATGACCCTGACCTTGAGCAGCATCTTACCCTCACCTAGAATGATGCCACAGTACAAAGACAAAATGATCGATTTTAACAATTGGCTAAAATTATGGTGTCATTCAAAGGGGATCCAGTGTCTGTCAGCCCTGGATGACATGCTCGACAAGCCACGTTGCTTCGCTAGGGATGGCTTGCACCTGTAAACCCTGGGCTTTCGGATATTGGCAAAGGCTCTTGCCACCCCCATAGTGCCTTTTTTAGGCAAGGCTCAAAAGTCAAACCCACCTCCATAGGCAGCACAAGGAACAAGAAACTAAGGGTAATGCTGCTAAACGCCAGAAGTCTTAACCTCAAGATGCACGCACTCGAAGCTCTCCTCAGTATGGAGAACATCGATATTTGTGCAGTGACAGAAACCTGGTTCAAGGCTCCAGAGAGCACCCCAGCACTACCAGGTTATACCTCATATCATGCTTTTCGGCCCCAAAACCCGGACCGAACCACAAAAGGAGGGGGAGTTTCCATATTTATCAAGGATATCCACACCTCCAGGTTAGTGGCATTGCGCGAAGTATCGGAGATCATCCATGTGCAACTAACAGTGGGCAAGACTGCATTTCAGTTTATAGCATCCTACAGACCACCCTCTCAAAGTCGGGAATCCCACTCGGCTTTCCTGAAAACATTGGAGAACATGAAGATCTCTCCGAACACCATTATATTGGGCAACTTCAACTACCCAAACATAGACTGGGAGCACCACTCAAGCCCCAGCACCTTAGCCCAAAGGTTCCTGGAAATTATAAACTCAAATGCTATGGAACAATTAGTCACCACTCCCACAAGAGGGGATAACATACTAGACCTGATCATTACCAACATGGGTACTCTATGCTCCATACCAGAAGTATATCCCTCATTGGTAAGATCAGACCATAAATTAATTTCACTGGATATCCACATCCCGACCCCACCCCCAACCCAGAAAACCACAGTGAAAAACTTCTCAAAAGTGAACTTCTCACTTCTCAAAACTGAAGTGGAATCCTTCAAGGCCCCAGGGCCAGTGGAAACTACGGCCCAAACTGCAGAATCCTATATAAACACATTCTACGGACATCTCCAGGAATGCATGGATCATGCTATCCCAAACAAAACCAAGACCCAATCATCCAAAGGCAGGCATCCAGTCTGGTGGACCCCAGCCATAAACAAACTGTACAACAGAAGGAGGAAGCTACTACATGATAGAGCAAAATACCTAATAGGGAAAGCAGCTCTGATCAGTACTAGCAAAAAATTACGATCCCTCATAAAATCCTCCAAGGCCAGCTTCGAGAGAAAAATTGCACAGGACACTAAAGACAATCATAAGGCTTTTTTCAGTTATGTTAGGAACCTGGGATGCAACTCCCAGACTTGTTCTGAGTTGATTCTAAACGACAAAAAATACACTGAACCCACAGACTTCGCCAATATCCTGGCAGACAGGTTCAGTGCAAACTTCTCCACCCCTTCCCCCCCAAAAGAGCAAGTATCTATCCCGGCAGAGGGCTGCCTCCCAAACATCTCTGATGCTCAGGTGAAGGCTGCCCTCTCTAAAGCAAAAAACACTGCTTCCATGGGACCAGATGGCGTCCCGGGTTGCGTCCTACATGAACTCCAAGAAGAACTAATCCCTCAAATAAAACAGCTGTACAATCTCAGCCTCACTACAGGATATGTGCCCACAGAATGGCGTACAGCAACAGTGGTCCCACTCCACAAAGGTGGAGCCTCTACGGACCCTGGAAACTATCACCCCATAAGCCTGACTAGCCTAGTCTGCAAGGCTATGGAGAGGATCATCATGGAACTCATAAACAAAGACATTGGGGACCTACAGACACTAGATCCTACCCAATTTGGCTTCATCAAGGGCAGATCCTGCCTTTTGAACCTGGTCGACTTCTTTGAAACAGTCACCAAAGCCATAGATGAAGGGAAGGTAGTCCACACAGCCTATCTGGACCTAGCAAAGGCATTTGACACAATACCCCACTCGGGCATCATAGATAATCTATCCAGCATAAATATAAACCCCTATGTCACAAGATGGGTCACAAACTGGCTCAAAGACAGAACCCACAGAGTGAGAGTTGCTGGAGCCATGTCAGACTCGAAACCAGTCACAAGTGGCATCCCACAAGGTTCTGTCCTGGGACCGCTTTTGTTCGGTATATACTTTTCAGAGGTACAGGCCAACGTGGGAGGACTATGGCTCACCAAGGTTGCAGATGACTGCAAACTGGGTGCCATAATCGACTCTCCAGCTGACACAAACATCCTTCAAAAAGGTCTCACAGAGACGGATAACTGGTGCCAGAGCCATGGTCTAAAGCTAAATGCCAAAAAGTGTATAGTCATACCCTTTGGCAAAAACAATGTGGCCACAAATTACCACATAGGCGGTAACCCATTAAGTACAGAGAAAGTAATTAGGGATCTGGGGACCCAAGCTGATAGCAATCTCTCCTTTGACAACCACATTGCCAAAGTGGTTAGAAAGACCTTCTACATAGCCCACCTCATCATGAAAGGATTCACATCTAGATCAAGAGAGGTAATCGTGCCCCTTTATTCATCCCTCATCAGGCCCATCATAGAATACAATGCCCTTTTTGGTATGTACCTTACCCGACACCTGCAGCAATTAGAAAGACCCCAAAAGTACCTCACCAAGAGGATCAAGGGACTCAAGCAGATGCCATATGCTACTCGGTTAAAAAAACTCCCGCTCTACTCAGTTGCATACTGCCTACTTCGAGGCGATCTATGCCTGACATATAAAGCTATGTCCAATCCAGAATTAATGGACATGCTCCACCTCAGTAAATCTAAATCCCTTAGAGCCACACGCTTGAGGGACTTGAACCTCAGCACAGAAATAAATAGAACTTGCTGGAGGGACAGATTCATAAACCAGAGGCTCCCTTCGCTCTGGAATAGAATTCCAATTCATGTTAGGCAGAGCACTTCACTGAATCTCTTCAAGAAGAATCTTGATGAGTGGATGGGGGATCGTAGGTTTGTCCCGGGGATTACTTCCGTGTCACTATTAGACAGAGGCACAGTAAACTAAACCTTAAAAAGGGCACAGTATACTCAAATCAAGGGGTGGCGTAAGCCAAACAAAATCGGGCTAGGCTTGTAATTGCCCTAGGACAGATAGCCTAGTATGAACCTATGAACCTATACATTAAAAAGACTATTTCCAATTGCTGATATTAACCACATAAATACAAGACTTGATGGCCTGTTATGACAGAATAGCAGAAGAGTAGCTAGGAAGAAGGTGCATTGCTCCTTTCTGCTGCCGTGCATTACCAGTCCTGTAGCATTTTATCCCGGTCCCCTTTCTTAGGGTATGTCCACCCCAAGTACTGATTTAATGAAACATAAAAGTTCCTCATTGTCAGTCAGCAAACATATAAATCACCACATCACTATAACTATATAATGGGGAATTTCAAGGTATGTCCTATAGGTAACTGTATCACAAAGAATTTTATGGTTTGCCCCATGGGTAGTGGGATTCATATCACTTCACTGAAAGACCATTTGACTGACACCCATTTCACTGAGATCAAATCACCTAAAGTTCATTTCACCTAAAACTCATTTCACTGACAAGTAGTAATCTAAGGCAAGTCAAAGGTATATGTCCTTTTCCCCACTGTAGTGCTATCCTGGTTTTAGTATATATAGTTAGGGGGGGTGTGGGGGCACAGCCCCCCACATAGTTGGGTTTTACCAAATAATATAAAACAAAACCAGACAACAGAAAACCAAATTAATTGGGGGGCTACGCCCCCCACACCACCCCATACCCCCTAACTATATATACTAACACCAGGATCGCACTACAGTGGGGAAAAGGACATATACCTTTGACTTGCCTTAGAGTACTACTTGTCAGTGAAATGAACTTTCAGTGAAATTAACTTTAGGTGATTTGGTCTCAGTGAAATGGGTGTCAGTGAAATGGTCTTTCAGTGAAGTTATATGAATCCAGGTAGTGTATAGGACCAGTGGCATATTGACTGTTAGTTGTGAAATGTACAACTGGAAAATAAATACACACATACATACATACATATATACATAAATGCATACATCAATGCATACATGCAAGCATTAAATAAATAAATTACAAATGGGATAGATGTATAACACAATACACAAAACAGCTGGAAATTAACACTGGGATAGCTTCCACACACATTCACAAACACATTCATTATTTATCATTCCCAGGTTAATCTCTGACATTTTGATATCAAGAGTGATTTAGCTAGAGAGTTATTGGTTCACTGCAGTGTCACATAACCATGATGCCCATACCTTCCAGGCACCAGAAGGGCTACATTACAAAACCAGCTCCAGGACCAGCCCATAAATTACTTGGCTGTAAACCTTGCCAGCACCTCATCAAGACATAACCCCCCCCCCCCCATGGACCCTAATGTTCCCCAGACTATTCTTACTGGAATCTTACAATACAAATAGCTCACCTTTCTTTTATATCAAATGAATTACCCCTCACCATTTAAAACCATAAGAACACAGGACCATACTAGTCAAGCAATCATGGGGACCATAAAATACCTAGCCATATACACTGTTAAGCAGACCCTTTTCAAGCACTTAATAGTTCTCAGCTCCCAAATCGAGCAGGGCTGTACATGATAACCCTAGTGTGAATTTGTGTCTACCCATCCAGTCATCAAAACTAGCCTTAAGAGTTGCAAAAGTAGTAGTTTGTGTGACCTGTAGTGGTAACCTATTCCATAAGCTAGGAAAGCATTGAGTTTGGAACCTAACTCTCCAGAGAGTCTTGTTTATTTGCTGGTGCATATTTAAGTCCTTAATGCAGATGCTTGTAGTGTCACTGGTTTTGCAAAGAATAGGAGGTAAAATAGGACTGGGTCTTTCATGGCTCGAAGAGCAAAACACAAGTCAGCTCACAGCATCCTGAAGGCTACAGAGTATAAGGAGAATTGTGCTCAACTATCAGGGCAGTTGAAAGATTTTAGGCCTTTAATTTTCTTGATTAGAAATTTCTGGGGCATTGTCATCCATGCGATGTACTTGAACTTCTACACACCTAAGGGGGAACTGTATTCAGTTATGGGTCTGATAAGGGAAGAGCACAGTTGTAGGATAACTTCTTTGGATCTTGAAGCAATTCCCTTGGAAATCCCCTGGGCCAGATAGAAGGGTTTCCTGACTTTGGTGGAAACATGACGATCATATGAGAAAGAGTTATCCACATAAGTATCTAGGTATCTTATGACCATATCTCTCTGAAAATGAGTCCTGTCTATAACATATGAGGTGGGAGCAACATTTCTGCCAAATGCTACTGTGCTGCACTTTTTTTCATTTAGTCTGAGACTATTTTTAATACACCATGTATGTGCATTTTCCACCCCTTGCTGGAGCTATTTTGGATCTATGGATGAACAGATAACAGTGCCCAGTTAGCAGTTAGCAGCAAACTTAGTCAACCACACTTCTAAGATATTTGCTTAGTTATCTGCAAAATAAATGCCAAACAGGACAGGCCCTAAAACTAATCACTGTGGCACCACCACTGGTTTCAATTTTGCATTCAGAAAAGAAACAAGATATTTTCATAATCTGGGATCTATTGGATAGTCAATTGACAATACGGTGGACAATGTAAGAATTTACATTAAGCCATGGAGAATAGTGTCAAAAGTCTTGGCCAGGTCAAGATAAGCAGTGTACACAGAAGAACCACTGTCCACAGCCCTTGTGACCTTTTCAAAACAGCTTACTAGGTTCAGGAGACAGGACCTGCCCTTCAAAAAAACAAGCTGATTAGGATCTAGATCAGTTATGTTGCTTATTCCTGCATAAATGAGTTCTACTTTGCATATAAGGCTGGTGAGGCTGATGTGTCTATAGTAACCTGGGTCTGTAAAAGTACCATCCTTGCATAAGGAGGTTACATTGGCTTTTCTCCAGGCATCATGAATAAACCCTGTCAATTCACTGATGATGTACAGTTTAAGTAGAGGCTCAGACAGTGCATACCTTGCACTAATGAGAATGCAGACTGGTATATTGTCCAGTATCATGAAAGTATTAGTTTTAGTCTTTGACAATTGAGAATGCAGCTTGGTATATTGTTTATTGTTCAGTCTCTTTATTTTTACCTTTTGACAGGGATTCTAAGACTTGTTCCAAAGTGATTTCAGGAGAAAATAAATTCTCAGGGCAGGAGGCAACAATGTGGATAGGAGGGTGAAGTTGTCACTAAACGTGTCTGCTAATATATTAGCTATATTCTCTGGGTCAAACTTGTGTGATATTATTATGAATAATTCAGAGGTCAGTGCACTGCTGAACGTTATTCTTACTTTTCTGACTTAACTGAAGAAAGATTTGTAGTTTCCCTTGGAATCTGTAGCAACCTTAAGTTCATATTCTGCTTTACTTTTTCTAATAGTTTTTTAACTTCCTTGCTGACATGTTACAGTGTCGTGTTGAGATAGGGAGATGGGGATTTCTTGCAAGTCTTCACTATTTTCCTGCTTTTGTTGTACAGTTTATTAGTATGGAAGTTCCACCAGTGAGGCTTATTCCTGGAATTACAATAATATTTAGGGTAGATGGGTACTGACACTTCTATGCAACTGTTCAGATGCTGGTAGAAGTCAGAGGTGAATGTGGCAGCCCTCTCAGCTGAGTCCATTTCATGGGTTTATAGGTTCATAGGTGTTTACTACACTAACAACCACAAGGGCCTTTTTAAGCCTAGCCATGCATCCCAAATCTCTGACAAGTTCTGATACCTTTGATAAGTGTAAGCATGGGCCTGGGAGATGAACCATTTGCAGGTTACCTGTGTCCATTAGAGACATAGATGCCAAACCAGGGATGAATTTCGGGTTTCCCATCCAATTGTCCAAGTTGCACTTGAATTGGGTTAGGGAGGAACTCTGCTTCGCATGCATGGGGAGCCTGTTCCATAGATGGGGTAGTCTCTGGGATAGATACTTATCTCTCCAGCAGGTCCTATTTATATCACAGGCAAGGTTTAAGTCTTTAGAATGGGTAATTCTGGTGCTGTTTGTTTTGTGGATATGCAGAAGGTCCATCAGAGTGGGATCTGACAATGCCCTGTATGCCAGGCATAGATCTCCCCTCAAAAGCCTGTAGGAGACAGAATACAAGGATAGGGCTTTGAGGCAATCTGCATAGGACATTTTACTTACACCCTGTATTCTTTTAGTGAGTAAACTCTGTGGATATTCCAGTTGTTGGATAAGCCTGGTTAAATACATACCAAAGGGGGTATTGTACTCAATGATAGGTCTGACAAATGCTGAATACAGTAGAATAATGGTATGACTTTCTTGGACTTAGATGCCATACCTTTGTTTATAATTTGTGCAACATAGAATGATTTCCTCATCACTGTAGACACGTGATGGTCAAAGACTAGATTACTATCTATGTGTGTCCCTAAGTCCCTGACTAGTGGGTCAACTCTAAGGGGTATGTTGTCAATATGATACTTACCAGGGATGGAGGACTTCCCAAATGATACTATTATGCATTTCTTGGCATTTAGTTTTAGTCCATGGTTCTGACACCAGTTGCTTGTCTGTGTCAGCCCCTCCTGGAGAACATTTGTATCAGTGTGAGATTCAATGACATCTCCTAATTTGCAATCATCTGCAAATTTAGTCAGCCAGAGACCACTGACATTGGCCTTGACTTCTCAGAAGTAAATGCCAAAAAGGAGCAGTCCAAGGTCTGATCCCTGAGGGACTCCACTTGTGACTGGCCTGTTTGGATCTTGTCTGTGAGCCAGTTGGCTATCCACCGGGTGACATATGGGTTTGTACCTAACCTCTTGAGTTTGTCAGTAATGCCCGAGTGGGGTATTGTGTCAAATGCCTTGGCTAGATCAAGGTAGGCAGTGTGAACGATTTTGCCCTCATTCATTGCTTTGGTGACCTTCTCAAAGAAGTCCACCAGGCTGAGTAGGCATGATCTACCCCTGACGAAACCAAACTGAGTTGGGCCCAGTGTGTGAAGGCTTACCATATCTCTGTTGATCATCTCCATGATAATTCTTTCCATGGCCTTACATATAAGACTAGTGAGACTTATGGGTCTGTAGTTTCCAGGGACTGTAGATGGCCCATCTATGTGCAGAGGGATGACTGTTGCCTTTCTCCTTTCATGAGGCATGAAGAATGTTTGGAGGCTACAGTTAAATAGTAATTCCAGAGGCCATGATAGGTCATGTTTCATGCTATTTAGAAGGCATCTTGGGATATTGTCTGGGCCCATTGATGCAGTGTTCTTGGTCTTAGAGAGTGTATTAAGGACCTGTTCCATAGTGATAGTAGGGGGAGTTATATTTGATGATATTTCCTGAGGGAAGGTTGAGGGAGAGAGAGGGGTAAAGTTGGAGCTGAATATATCACCCAAGAGGATAGCTATATCTTCTGGCTCAGTATAGATGGCTCAATTTACAATGAGCTCTGCACACAATTGTGCATTGCCTTTGAGGTTGTGGACATAGCTAAAGAATGCTTTGTGGTTGTCCTTGGCCTGGGAAGCCAAACTTACTTAAAATTTGCCTTTGTTAGACTGCATTTGTCCTCTGAGTTGTTTGCAGGTGAATGTTGGGAATTTTGCATAGATGTTCTACAGGATGAAGTAGGTTTGCCTTGCAGAAGTCCCTAAAGCTGGACTCATTTGGTTGTGGGGTGGTACCACTATACTTGACAAAGAAGATGACTGGGGTCTGATTTAACCAGGGATGAGGAGATGCAGGGTTGGGTATATTTGGGGGCTAGACTGGTAAAAAGGAGGTCAAGGATATTAATGCATCTAGTGGGTAATTTTACAATTTCCTCCAGTGCATTGGTATTAATGAAGTGTAGGAAATACTGAGAGTAACTATTTTAGTGGTGTAAGTGTGCTAATCAATGCTTGGGTGCAAGAAGGTATTAGGTTTGATAGTTAATGCCTCAATGTTGCTGAGGTAACATGATCTTTGAGTGACATTGATGGGGCTTTATATCTAGCAATGAAATAATAACTGGATTTGTGAAGGATAACTTTGATTTGCAGGAGCTCAAAGTAAGGTTTATGAGTAATTTGATGTGAAGCCATGGTGCTTCTAATAAATATAAATGCTCCCCCATAGTTATCCCAGGGTCTGAAAGTATGACAGGTGCTGAACTCTGTTAAAGAGGGAGTGCTGTCATTGCACTGAAACCACGAATCAGCAACTACGCAAATATGACTTTTTTGCATTGTAGTAGGGCCTTAAGTTCTGATATCTTTGTAATTACACTCCCACCACTGAGTAGTGCCATATTGATTTTTCCCAAATTTGAGTTTCATTTTTCTATGCAGGAATGTCCTATAGGGGGACTCTACCTAAAAATATCACTACATGAGCAACAAAAGGTTTAGTCAGTATGCAGAATCCCTGGTATGATGGGTGCATGCCATCCCTGGTGAAACAGGAAGGCTTTAACTGCCATATCATCCCATGCTGATACATACCGGATCCTCTTAGAATGACACCAACTGCTTAGCCATTTGTTAAAGCAAATTATCTTGTCTTCATATGTAGGCATCATTCTTAGTGAAGGCAAGATACTACTCAAGACCAGTGTCTTTTCTGTCTCTAACATATGCCTAGTAAGTTCCATCATGTCTTTCTGTATATTGCTCTGGATGGAGTGGCTTAGGTGATTCACTCCAACATGGGCCACCACTAGGTCGTAGTCATATTTGTCTGATTTAAGAGACCTTATGGTCATTGTAACATCACAGATCCTGGCACTGGACAAGCAGCTTACAGTCACCCTGTTCATGTCCAGTCTGGTGAGTGTGGAGTTTATATGCCTAACAGACTTAGTAGGCCTTATGGGCTTAGGCCTGCTTTCCAGATGACTCTTGAATGAGCTTTGCTTGTATGCAGTATGTGTGAGTGGAGAGGGAATAGGTTTTGCCTTGTGTGTTGGAGGCTGGATGTTTTACAGTGAGTTCTGTGAGGCTTTGGCAATTTTTTCTTTACAACCTCAGCATATTTTGTGGGTTCATATTTTCATAGGTTGGTACTAGGCAATTGGCCCTAGGGCCTATACAAGCCTAGCCATAACAATTCCCTGGCTATTTCTTCCCACACTATTTACTTCCCTGGACCCCTGTCTAGCAGGGCGACTGATGTGATCTCCAGGGTGAATTTCCTTTCTCCCATCCAATCATCAAGGTTCCTTTTGAAGAGGTCCAAAGAGGCGCTCTGCTTGACATGTATGGGCAGTCTATTCCAGAGTCTGGGGAGTCTCTGGGTCAGGAACCGATCCCTCCAGCATGTTTTGTTTATTGTGATGACAAGGTTTAGATACCTGGAGCATGTGGCTCTTAGGGATTGGATTTTCTTTAAGTGTAGCATGTCCAACAGCTCTGGGTTTGACATGGCCTTGTATGTTAAGCAGAGATCGCCTCTGAGTAGACGATATGTGACAGAGTATAGCTGGAGTTTTTTAAGGCGGTCAGCGTAGGGCATCTGCTTAAGGCTTGTGATTCATTTAGTGAGGTATTTCTGCGGCCTTTCCAATTGTTGCAGATGTCTTGAGGGGTGCATACCAAACGGGGCATTGTATTCTATAATGGGTCTAATGAGGGATGAGTACAGTGGGACAATGGTCTCCTTTTTTCTTGATGAAAAGCCCTTAGTGATGAGGTGTGCCACATAGAAGGATTTCTTGACTGTTGTGGTGATGTGGTTATCGAAGGTGAGACCACTGTCCACCTGTGTCCCTAAGTCTCTTATCACACTTTCGGTGTTTAGTGTACTGCCACCTATGTGGTAATTCATGGGTACATGTTTTTTCCCAAAGGGGATAACTATACATTTTGTGGCATTGAGCTTGAGCCCATGGTTCTGGCACCAATCATCTGTTTCTGTAAGACCTTTTTGTAGAGTATCCACATCATTTGGGGATTCAATAATGGCTCCCAGTTTGCAGTCATCTGCAAACGTTGTTAGCCAGAGTCCCTTAGTGTTAGCCTGTACTTCAGAGAAGTAGATGCTAAACAAGAGTAGTCCCAGGACTGAACCCTGAGGTGCTCCACTTGTCACCTGTCTGGAGCTGGATTTGGAGTCGGCTACTTTTACAGTGTGGATTCTGTCAGTAACCCAGTTGGCAACCCATCGAGTGATGTAGGGATTAATGCCCAGCTTAGTAAGTGTATCTATGATTCCAGAATTGGGGATGGTCTCAAAGGCTTTGGCGAGGTCCAGATAGGCTGCGTGGACTGCCTTAGCCTCGTCCATGACTCTGGAGACTGATTCAAAGAAGTCAATCAGGTTCAGGAGACAAGATAGGCCCTTCATGAACCCAAACTGGGTGGGGACCAGTGTTTGAAGGTTGCCAATGTCTTTGTTTATAAGTTCCATGATAATACATTCCATGGCCTTGCAGATCAGGCTAGTCAGACTGATGGGGCGGTAGTTCCCGGGATCCAGGGTGGATCCCCCTTGTGGAGCGGGATAACTGTAGCTGTGCGCCACTCAGTGGGCACGAAACCTGAGGTCAAGCTATGATTAAACATGACACTTAGGTGAGGTGCCAGTTCATTTTGTAGTTCATGCAATACACAGCCTAGGATGTCATCTGGTCCCATGGATGCTGTATTCTTAGCTTTGGAGAGTGTATTTTTTACCTGTGTGGCCGTTATTACCAGAATTTGGCAATCTTCCAGTATTGAGATGGGCCGTTTAGGGGGTGAGAGGGGGGTGAAGTTGGCACTGAATTGATCTGCCAGGATATTGGCAATATCCTTGGGATCAGTATATTTAATGCCATTCCGTTGTAGCTCAGAGCAGATCTGAGCATTGCCATTTAGATTCTTGACATAGTTATAGAATGCTTTGTGGTTGTCTTTGGAATCTTTGGCAATTTTATTTTCATAACTAGCTTTGGAGGATTTTATGTGGGATCTCAGCTTTTTACTGAGGCTGTTAAGGGAGTTTTTTGTATCCTGGGATTTTCATCTTTTCTGCAACAATTTCTTCCTTTTGTTGTAAAGTTTGTTTATGGTAGGAGACCACCAGATTGGCTTTCTTTTTTTGGAGGAGAGCATCTTGGTTCTATTTGGGATGGCACGATTCATGCATGAGTGGATGTGCTCGTACAGTGCCTTAGTGTATGATTCAGCAGTCGAACTTTCAGTTCCTGTCTGAATAGGTTTCATCAAGTTTGCCACTTCTGACTTGAGAAGCATGAAGTTGGCTTTGGAGAAGTTCTTTATGGAGGTTTCCTTACTGGGGGTGGGGATGTGGATGTTAAGGGTGATTAGCTTATGGTCAGATCTGATCAATGAGGGAGTGACTATAGGTGTGGAGCATCGATTTCCCATGTTGGTAATGACCAGGTCTAGGATATTGGAGCCCCTGGTGGGACTATAGATTAGTTGATCCAAGGCATTGGAATTTATTTACTTATGAGCCTAGTAGTTTGCAGAGACTGATGTGGTGTTGTGGAGGTATGATGCGTAACAACAGTGTGCTGATGCAAGAGGATTTCCTCCATGTTTCTTAAATATTTGCATTTCTCACGGGCTGTACAGTCAATTGGTAGAAGTGATGAACAGTCAGTAAGCATAAGACAGTTTCTACACTGTCTCAGAACACCTAATGCTAGCGAACTGGCCATAGATGGGACAACAAATGAACAAAAAACACTAACCACTGAAGACTGCAGTGCTAAAACAATGACTGAAGATTAAACACAATCACTGCAATATCACCACAAAGAGAGAGAAGAAGGCATGCTCAGCAGATAAAATCAAAATAAAACCAGCACAAGTTAATAATGAACAGATAAAATCCTTTAAACAACAGGATGCAAATCCTCACAAACAGGATGAGCACTTTCAGCTATGCCTTCATCAGATCCTGTTCACAGTAAAACATCTCTCCTTTTTATATTGTTATTAATCCAATCAAGTCATCTCCTGAGCTTCCTGCTTTTCAATATCGGTTTTAAAGGCACCACCCCATTAAGGCCGGGGCTCCTGTCGGCCTGTAAATCAACTATCCAGCGTGTTTCCAAAACTTCAGTTTTATATGCTAGATCTCTGCCTCTTATGTTATCTATCACTTTTATGTCCAGAATACTTTTGAATATGCTGTGACAAAGCATTAGTCTGTACATTAAATTTAATATCAGTAAGATGGTACAAAATCCTCTCCTTAAAAGACCTATTGGTTTTCCCAACATAAAATCCTGGGCAGCTATCACAAGTAGCTGCATATACTATGTTCTTAGTATTACAATCCACATACGTCTTTAATTTGTATGTCTGACCATTTACAGGATGTTTGAAACAATTGCTTGTGTCTATATAAGTACATACATCTGACTGAAAATGAATTGCGATGTCAGCAGCAAATGCCTGTGCAACTATAAATTACTGGGGCATACCTGTATAGACAGGCATTCCAGTCTGAAACCCCCCTTGGCAGTAGACCTGCTAATGCTCATTGTATTAGTGGATGTGTCTTTTGCTGATGCAGAAGGTAATAAAGCTCAGCTTGTGCATTCCGCACCACTGTGTGAAGAGCTACATCCTTGTTCAGTGGACACTATCGAAGCTTGTGTATACTATGGTGGATAATATTGTACTCAGTGTTCATTTCTGGCATGTACCCTACACTAGTCTGAAAATAAAATATGTTTGCCGAGTTCCAATGTCCAGTTTTCACTTCTTCTGTTACCAGCCAGCTCCACACCTCCAAAACTTACATCTGCCACCCTTGCATTGCTTTATATTCACTATTGTACTACTCTTATATCGAAACTGCATCTTTCATCCCTATCTATGAGGCATACTCCACAATACAGACCATCATGCAGTACTGTACTTCTTTATATCACCTTACACCCTATCCATGTCACCTTTCCTCATAGTGGCCATCCCAGTGCATATTGATTTGTCCTCTAACCCACCACCTCTCCTGGTAGGTCCCACAGCCGACAGTATTGTTACTAACCTTAACCCCCCATCTCCTCATAGTTATATACATCATCTTCAGTAGAACTGCCCTGAATACCAGCTGCATATATATATATATATATATTGCTTGTTTGAACCAGGCTCTGCTGAGGTGTATCATCTCTGGGATGTTTTCCAAAATTCCTGAGGCTCCAAGGCCAATCTAAGTGCTTTTTTCACTTATTTTATTGCATTTGCACTTGCTTATAATTTTATATGTGCCTTCTAGCTAATTTATCACATCTGCACTGTTTTAAAGTAATTTACTGACTAACTGTAAAATTATAGAACCAACTGATATTGCTAACATCCTGGCAGATAGGTTCAGTGCTAACTTTTCCCCCCCTCACCCCCTAAAGGGCCCATATCTATACAGGAAGAATGCAGAGACCCTGTAATCACAACTATGCAGATAAAGGCTGCACTCTCTAAAGCCAAAAACACAGGATCCATGGGACCGCACAACATCCCAGGCTGCATTTTACACAAACTTCAGAACGAACTTGCTCCCCACCTAAGCACCATGTTCAATCATAGCCTCACATCAGGCTTTGTGCCCACTGAATGGCATACAGCAACAGTTATCCCACTCCTCAAAGGGGGAGCCACCACTGATCCTGGGAACTATCGCCCTCTGGCTAACATATAAAGCTATGTCAAACCCAGAGCTGTTGGACATGCTACACCTAAAGAAATCCTAATCCCTCTGAGCTGCACGCTCTAGGGACTTAAACCTTGTCACCACAATAAACAGGAAATGCTGGAGGGATAGATTCCTGTCCCAGAGACCTCCCATACTCTTGAACAGGCTACCCATCTATGTCAAGCAAAGTTCTTCATTAGCACTCTTCAAGAAAAATCATGATGAGTGGAAGGGAAATAGAAAATACACCCCGGGGATCACTTCTGTGTCTCTGCTTGATAGTGACACAGGAAAATAACTTTCTTGGGTGGCGTAAGCCGGGGAACCTTGTTGGCTAGGCTTACATAGGCCCTTGGGCTGATAGCCTAGTACCTACCTATAAACCTATGAACTGCATTTCATTACTGTTTAACTGCATTTTACTGCATGTCATTACTGTTTAACTGTATTTTTTCATACTTTGAGTTCTGTTTTTGTCTGTAGGTGGTTAATCTGTGTTTTTCTGTGAGTTTTACTGTGTTCCTATCCCTTAAATTGAGTAGTATAGTCTGGAAACAGGTTTGCATCATCCAGGCCTGTTTGTTTTTGCCTTCTGTGTTTCTGAGAGCCATCTTGTGTTGGTGGGGCCTGTCTTCTCTGCTAGTGAGAGTAGCAGGGCTGCCTGGACCTTGTCTGGCACAAGCTGATTGGTAAAGAGAGCAAGGGCTAGCAGGATTAGCTAGATTTCTGTGTTACTAGAATCTTCTATTTTTGTGGTATTTAAACCCCAGGTTTGCGCATGTTTGGGCTTGTTTGCACATCACACACTGCAGTTGCACTGTTTTTAACACATTACGAGGTATTTCAGCTACAAATTTTCCCTTAGTAGCACTTGTGTGATCACCTAGTTGTACTCATCTTAGACCTTCCACCCTTTACCCCCTTAGCTCTCTGGCCTGTCTCTCTTAGATTCTGACAAATATGGATGGACAATTTCCTATGGTTTCTCCTGCCAGTCTGGTTGATATGAGCATCCTGAGACAGTGTAGCAACTGCCTCATGTACGCAGACAACCCTCTACTACTACCACCTAGGAACACAATTTGTGAGAGATGCAATTGCATTAAGAACCTAGAGTCTATGGTCTCTCCCTCACAAGCCAGTATATCTGGTACTGAGAAGATTGTCAACACAAACACCACAACTCAAACACCACCCACACCTAGACACCACACATCCACATATGCAGAGGTCCTCAACAAAAACATACCCAAACAAAAGGGACCTCCAAGGCAAAAACACACGTGAACTCCACAGCCCACCACACCACGCACCACACATATTCCACATACCTGTGTCTCACAGCCACTAAGGCCTAACTATAAACCCAACATATTGGTCATAGGAGTCTCCATTGTGAGACACACAGATGTGTCCCTCACCAGGCTGGATAAGGAGAAAGCCATGGTTAGTTGTTTGTCAGGTGCTGAAATCCACCATATCACACATGCATTCAAGTCTCTCAACAACAGGTACTGTTATGAGTCTGTCATAGTCCATGTTGGTATGAATGACTTGAGACGTACCTCCTTGGACTATATGAAGGGAGACATGATATCAAGCTAACTGAATATGTGTCCCAGGCAGGTATGTCCCTAGCCTTAAGCAGCATTCTAACATCATACAGAATGATGCCTCAATACAAACAGAAATTGATTGACTTTAACAATTGGCTTAGTTTCTAGTTTAATTCCAAGGGAATCCAGTACCTGACAGCCTGGGAAGACATGATTGACAGACCACGATGCTTTGCCAGAGATGGCTTGCATCTGTTTCCCTTGGGCTTTAGGCTTCTGGCATAGACTCTTTCCTCCCCCATAGTGCTTTTTTAGGCAATACCATGAGGTCAAAACTACCAACATGAAAATCTCATCAAAACGCAAATTAAAGGGCATGCTGCTAAATGCTAGGAGTCTAAGCATGAAACTGCACTCATTGCAAGCATTATTAAACCTGGAAGATGCTGACATTTGTGCAGTCATGGAAACCTGGTTCAAGGCTGCAGAGAGCATTCCAGCATACCAGGTTACTCATCCTATCATACATTCAGACCCCAACCCGTGGGCAGCAAAGCAAAAAGAGGTAGAGTTTCAATATATATTAAAGGCGCACACACTTCCAGGCTGGTCAAACAGTATGACATGCAAAAGACAGTCCAGGTACAGTTAACCATTGACAAGACTCCTATTCAAATCATAGCTAGATATAGGACCCCAACTTTGACTCAAGATGCCCACTCCACCTATCTGGACCTCTTGGAATCTATCAAGATTCAACCCTTTAACCTGATCCTAGATGAATTTAACTATCAAACCATATTTTGAAAGACCTACTAATGCCAAAACACAAATGCCCAGAGATTCCTTGATTTCACCACGGCTGCTGCATAAAAAGTTTATTACAATTCAACAGGATAAGCACTTTCACATCAGATAGTGCTTCTTCAGATCCATAAAAACAACTAAAAACTAAACACTTTATATAGCAATATAAGACAATTATACAATTAAAATAATTGATGCAACCTGCGCTTTTCCAATAAAGGTTTTAAGGGGACTACAGCATTTAAACCAGGTAACTTATGCACCTGGAATTTAGTGATCCATTTAGTCTCTGCCAATTCTAATCTATTATTGTAATCTCCTCTTCTTAAACTCATAGGTACTATCTCCAGTACCATGAATTCAAATAAATGATCTGGGTTGAGGGAGATATGCTTAGCTAAAGCATTAGATAGATTCACTCTCCTGATATCACCCTGATGCTGCAGAATGCGTTCTTTCAGCATTTGTAAAGTCTTCCCTATATAAAACGCTGAGCAGTGTCGGCACTTAGAAAGATAAACTAACCCCTTTGATTTGCAATCCGCATAAAATCTAGCCTTAAAATACACTTCCAAAAAAGCATGCTGAAATTAATTTTCTTTACAAATAAAAACACAAGCTTTACAAGTTCTGCATGGAAAAGTGCCTATTCTATTAGAGGGTTGTACTGTAGATTTAGTAGATTTATAACACAACTGCCTTTTTAAGGACATATTATTTTTAAACGTAAATGAGGGTTTTTCACCTACTATACTACTAACTTTTTCATCTAACAGTAAAATAGGCCAATGTTTACTAATAAGATCACAGACTTGGTGAATGTTATTACCATATGTAAGGGGTAACCTAAGATGACTGTTACTCTTCCCAATACATGCATCACCTGTACTAGAGGCACTATCTAACCTGTTAAAATATGGTTTCCCTCTAGTCGCACGTAACATGTCTATGTCCATATGTGTTCTCTGCACATCCTTCTTCCTATACCCTCTCATCACTAAATCATCTTCCAAAGCAGAGGCTGCTGCAAAGTATTCACTAACCTCTGTATGTAATCTAGACATGCGCAAAAATTGCCCTTTGGCTATATTGTTAAAAACATGCCTAGGATGCATACTCCTTTGATGCAACAAGGCATTTTTCTTACAGGACTTCCGAAAAAGTGAACTTTGAAGGTATCCATCAACCAATGTAATCTTAGTATCCAAAAAATCTATTGAGACATGGGAATAATTAATTTCAAACCTGAAACATTCACTACTAAGTTCTAAGTATTGCACAAATTCAATTAGGGCATCAGTCATGCCCTGCCACAAAATAAAAATATCATCTGCAAATCTCTTATAATTTATTTATTATTTATTTATTTATTTATTTATTTATTTATTTAAATTTGTTGACCGGGAGTGTCCGACTGGACGTAGGTCCATTTTCAGCGGAGGTCCGGGGAGAAAAGCTCCACAGTAAAATAAACAGACAGTAGTTACATTGTATTACATAGTGATTAACAATTTAACATAGCAATTACTTACAACATATTTACAGATGAAGAACATAGTACATCAGTAGACAACTAGAATCTTTATCTGTGAAGTACATAACAGACATTAACAAATGTTACAATGAGAAGTTCCTGCTGTATAATAAGTACTAGGCTTATGAGCATCTGAGCTTGCTATAATCAAGGTAGTTAGTGGAGTGGAAAGAAAGGTAGTGGTTGGATGGGGTGGATGATATTAGAGTGGGAGTTGCAAGGGCATAGCCAGCATGTTTTTAGGTGCGCTTTTAGTAAAGTTTTGAAGTGGGTGCATGATGGTACGGAGGTAATTGTGGGTGGGAGTGAGTTCCATAATTTGGCTATGGCGCAAGAGAATAGTACTTCACCAGCAGAGTTATTGGCTTTAGTGATCTGCAAGTGATTTTTGTTGCTAGATCTTAGTGGTCTGGTGGTGCGATAGGGTTGGAGTAGATTATAATATAATGTAGAATGTAGAATATAATAGGCATTGAGAGAATGCATGGCTAGATAGGACCACCCTGTCTTCCCATTCTGCCAATACTAGATTGGCGTAGCTTTTCGCACAGGGAGTCCCCGTCGCTACACCCTTCTTCTGCATATAGACAGCATTATCAAACAAAAAAATATTATTAAACAAAACAATTTCCATCAATGACCCAAGTAAATCTATGTGCATCTTATTATATTCAGTATTGGTCATTAAAAAGTTTATTAATGAAATTATTCCCATATCATGAGGTATAATGGTAAAAAGTGTTTGAATATCCATAGTAACTAATATAACATCTTTAAAATAATTGCCATAACTTCTGCTGAAAGCACCCAGATTACTAGAAAGTGCTCGGTGTCCTTTAACACCACAGTAGCTTTTTCCAATGGTTTCTTAAGCTGACTCTCAATATAAATAGAAATAAATTCTGTAACCCACCCTCTTCCTAATACTATAGGACGAAAAGATGGAGACGTTAACGATTTATGGATTTTCAGAAGTCCATGAAGAATGGGTATAAGTGGTTCACTAACATGTATAAAATCATATAATTCCTTATTTATCAACTCATACATAAGCAACTCATATAATTCATCTTGTACCCCTTTGATAATAGTTGATACCTTACTTTGTGTAATCAATTCATATGTATCGGCATCACTAAATAATTCATGCATGCTAGAAACTTAGAAATTACTGTTCAAAATTACTGCCGCACCACCCCTGTCAGCAGGGCGTATAATAATATCATTATTATCACATAATTGTTGTAAAGCGACACTTTCATCTTTCGTTAAATTAAAAAAATTCCCCTTACCAATATTAGCATCACTTAACTCTCTTTCCAGGACTCTAATAAAAGTCTCAAGTACAAGTGTAAGGTTAGGATTAAATAAACTAGAATGTTTCAGGACATCAGAAGAATTTGAATGTCCACCAAACATCAGTTTTAAAGCAATGTTTCTTACAAATAATCTTATGTCCAACATAATATCATTAATCTGCGTTAGTCGCGCAGGCACAAAACTCAGGCCTTTATTTAAAAGACTAGTCTGTGCTGCTGTTAAACTAACAGCTGACAAATTAAATATTAGAGATAGTTCCTTTTCCGACTTGTCCCTTTTGCTAGATATTCATTCTCCACAGAGGATTTTCTCCTCTTCCGGCCTCTGCTGAAACTTTGCCCTCATGTTGGTTGCTGGGGCAATTTGAAAGGAGCTGGAAAATTAAAGTGTCCATTGTCCATGGAAAAAACAGTACTTTTATCTTTAGGTCTAGCTCCCTTGTCACTGACCTGCTGCATTGTACCAGATTTATTTTCCGTATCACCTAACATATATATATTTGAAGAGCTCATTCGCTCATTTGCCATATTATTAAGTTTGTTAGAGACAGATTGCTGGCTTACTTCTTGTGTATTAGAAAGATGAGAAGCATTACCATTGTCCAGTGATGTTATCCCTTCAGATCCACATTCTCTTTCAGTTACATTGGGTAAAGAATGTTGACTTGCCTCTCGTATATTGGGTACTTGAAAAGTTTTGTCAGTAGCTACGAACATTGTCCTGTCAGTCCCATGGGGCCAAGCAAAGATATGTCCCCTCTTAAAATCAGCTAGATCCCTTTCTAACTTCTTTTGCTTTAAGGCTTGCAATCTATCACCATAAGTGGAGACTTTTAACAGTATGTTATCAATCTCTGTAGCATAGAAGAGCTCTGAGTAGCGCTCATATAATTCATTTTGTAAAGCTTCCATCTGCTCCAGCAATTCCTTTTCTTGCGGACTAAAAAATTCATTTAAAAGTCTCATATAGCTGAAGCTCAACTCCATGTTGAGCAACTGCCACTGTTTAAGTAGATCAGGAAAAGCATTGCCATAAGTGGGCATACGAAGACTTTGCAAGCCCCTAGGTACCACTTTAAAATGCAGACAGGCTTCCAGATGAAGTCTCTGCCACTGCAGTCTTTTCAACTTAAATAAACCTGTCTCAAAGTCTTTTAACAAAATATTAAACCTACCCCGATCAAGAGTTTCTGGAGCGGTAGGTTCAGTCAATAGAGAGCAGCATAAAAGCGGGTTAATCCCCGATACACTTAAATCTTTAAACCATTGTTGCTGTGGAACGCTCACATTCGGGTGATGATCCAATTCGATGTTAACTTGTTCCGCCATGTGTTGCAGGGTATTCACAAATCAGGAAGATAAAAGAATAAAAATACCCCAAACAGCTAAAGGGCATTTGATTCAACAGTAAAACGATAAGATAAAATCAAGTTTCCGCCACGGCTGCTGCATAAAAAGTTTATTACAATTCAACAGGATAAGCACTTTCACACCAGATAGTGCTTCTTCAGATCCATAAAAACAACTAAAAACTAAACACTTTATATAGCAATATAAGACAATTAAACAATTAAAATAATTGATGCAACCTGCACTTTTTCAATAAAGGTTTTAAGGGGACTACAGCATTTAAACCAGGTAACTTATGTGCCTAGAATTTAGTGATACATTTAGTCTCTGCCAGTTCTAATCTATTATTGCAATCTCCTCTTCTTAAACTCATAGGTACTATCTCCAGTACCATGAATTCAAATAAATGATCTGCGTTGAGGGAGATATGCTTAGCTAGAGCATTAGATAGATTCACTCTCCTGATATCACCCTGATGCTGCAGAATGCGTTCTTTCAGCATTTGTAAAGTCTTCCCTATATAAAACGCTGGGCAGTGTCTGCACTTAGAAAGATAAACTAACCCCTTTGATTTGCAATCCGCATAAAATCTAGCCTTAAAATACACTTCCAAAAAAGCATGCTGAAATTCATTTTCTTTAGAAATAAAAACACAAGCTTTACAAGTTCTGCATGGAAAAATGCCTGTTCTATTAGAGGGTTGTACTGTAGATTTAGTAGATTTATAACACAGCTGCCTTTTTAAGGACATATTATTTTTAAACGTAAATGAGGGTTTCTCACCTACTATACTACTAACTTTTCACCTGACAGTAAAATAGGCCAATGTTTACTAATAAGATCACAGACTTGGTGAATGTTATTACCATATGTAAGGGGTAACCTAAGATGACTGATACTGTTCCCAATACATGCATTACCTGCACTAGATGCACTATCTATCCTTTTAAAATATGGTTTCCCTCTAGCTGCACGTAACATGTCTATGTCCATATGTGTTCTCTGCACATCCTTCTTCCTATACCCTCTCATCAATAAATCATCTTTTAAATGCTGTAGTTCCCTTAAAACCTTTATTGAAAAAGTGCAGGTTGATTCAATGATTTTTATTGTTTAATTGTCTTATATTGCTATATAAAGTGTTTAGATTTTAGTTGTTTTTATGGATCTGAAGAAGCACTATCTGGTGTGAAAGAGCTTATCCTGTTGAATTGTAATAAACTTTTTTATGCAGCAGCCATGGTGGACACTTGATTTTGTTTATCTTATTGTTTTACTGCTGAATCGAGTGCCCTTTAGCTGTTTGGAGTATTTTTATTCTTTTATCTTTAGATTCCTTGATTTCATCAATGCAAATGCCTTGGACCAGCTGGGCGACACCCCCACAAGAGGTGATAATATCTTAGACTTGGTATTAACCAATATGAGTAACCACTGCAGCATCCCTACAGTGTCATCCTCCCTGGTAAACCCGACTACAAAGCAGTCACTTTCAAAGTCACCAGCTCCCCCGACTGCCCCCCCCCCCCCCCAGCTAGGGTCAAACAAAAGAACTTCTTCAAAGCTGATTACAACCTCCTGAGGGAAGGTATAAACAACTTTGCAGCCCCCTCCCCCTCCATATGAACTGGCACAAATGTCCAAACCTGCACCAAAGTACTATATGAGTATTTATATAGCTGCATGGAATCAGGAATACCCGACAAGACAAAATTATCCTCCTCAAGGAAGAGTAAACCTGTCTGGTGGACATCTGCAATAAATAAATTCTATAATAAAAGAAAAAAAATTGTTGTCCAGGACCAAGAAAGAGCAGGTCCCTAATTGAAAGCAATCTCTTCTTAGCCTGAACAAGCAAATAAGAGCACTAGTGAAATCCTCCAAAGCAAACTTCAAGTCCAAACTGACCACATCTGCTAAAGACAATCATAAGGCCTTCTTCACATATGTCCGCAATCTCAAAGGAAGTACTCAGACCTGATCAGAACTAGTAGTCAAGGACACCACATACAAAAATGCTGTAGATATAGCCAACCTGCTGACAGACATGTTCAGCGAAAACTTCACCCCTCTGCTCCTCCCATCAGTAAATCAGGACACCCCCAGCACCTGCCCCCCTCCCCTTATCTCTAGGGAGCAAGTCATCACTGCCCTCTCAAAGGCAAAAAAAACAGCCTCTATGGGACCCGACAACTTCCTAGGCTGCATCCTACATGAACTAAGGCAGGAACTTGCAGCACAGTTAATCACCCTATTCAACCAAAGCATGAGTAGCAGCTTTGTCCCAGCCGAGTGGAGGACAGCCACTATCATACCTTTGCACAAAGGAGGAGCCTACACCACTCCAGGAAATTATAGCCTAACTAGCCTTATCTGCAAGGATATGGAACTGATTATCATGGCCCTCATTAACAAGGAGATTAGCAACCTCCAAACACTCAATCCCACACAGTTTGGTTTTGACAAGAGGAGGTCATACCTGTTAAATTTTGTCAACTTTTTTGAGATAGTCACCAAAGCCATGGACAACGGAAAGACGGTGCATGCTGCCTACCTTGACCTGGCCAAAGCCTCTGACACTATTCCCCATGCGGGTATAATAGATAAACTCTCTCAACTAGCCATCAATCCATATGTTACCAGATGGGTAGCAAACTGGCTCACTAACAGAACCCAGCTATCAAAATAGAGGAAGCCATCTCAAGCAGTAGACCCACAACGAGTGGTATACCCCTGGGATTGGTCTTGGGGCCACTGTTGTTTGGGGTATACTTTTCTGAGGTGCAGACCAAAATCAGTGGGCTATGGCTGACCAAGTTTGCAGATGACTACAAGCTGGGGGCTGTCATCAATTCCCCTAGTGATGTAGGCATCCTCCAAGGGGGTCTCACCCAAACAAATGACTGATGCCAGAATCATGGCCTCAAACTGAATGCCAAAATATGCATCATCATCCACTTTGAGGAGAGTGACGTCCCCACAAATTATCACATTAATAACAAAGTCCTAAGTATGCAATCAGTCTTGAGGGACTTGGGCACCCAGATTGATAGCAAATTGACTTTTGATCACCATATTGCCTCTGCTGTATGGAAAGTTTTCTACATGGCCCACCTCATTAAGAAGGATATCTCATTCAGGGACAAGGAGGCCATAACATCTTTGTATTCTTCCTTATAAGACCCATTATTGAGTACAATGCCCCTTTCAGCATGTACCTCACAAAACACATGCAGCAACTGGAGAGACTACAGAGGCTTCTCACCAACAGAACCCAGGACCCCAAACATCTATCCTACACAGATAGGCTAAAAGCCCTGTCCCTCTACTCAGTCTCATACAGACTCCTCAGAGGTGACCTCTGTCCGGTATACAAAGCAATCTCAGACCCCGCCTTGATGAGACTGCTGCATATCTGCAGGTCAAGCTCCACTCAAGTAACCTACACGTGTGACCTTAACCTGGTCTGCGACTTCAATAGGTCTTGTTGGCAGGACAGATTTCTGTCCTAGAGACCCCTCCCCCTTTCTGTGGAATAGACTCCCTCTCTACATCAAGCAGCGTACCTCATTAACCTTTTTAAGCACAACCTGGATAACTGGATGGGGAACAGAAAATACATCCCTGGGATTCCACCTGTGTCCCTGCTGGATAGGGGCATCAGGTGCTGACTTGTTGGAACATGGGCTAAATTCTTGGCTAGGCTTGTAAGGGCCTCAGGGCCAATAACCTAGTAACTTCCTATGATCCTATAACTTCCTAAAGATATATGTATGTATATATGGCTCCCTATCACATTCTCAAAAGTTCAAATCTCCGAAGACGATATGGCCAAGAACTGTCAGTGAAGTTATAGTGATCCATATATATATATATATATATATATATATATATATATATAGGTTCAAACTAGGCTATCTGCCCTGGGGCAATTATAAGCCTAGCCTGATTCTGTATGGCTTACGCCACCCCTTGATTTGAGTATACTGTGCCCTTTTTAAGGTTTAGTTTACTGTGCTTCTGTCTAATAGTGACACGTGAGTAATCCCTGAGACAAACCTACGATCTCCCATCCACCTATCGAGATTCTTCTTGAAGAGATTCAGTGAGGTGCTCTGCCTCACATGAACTGGAATTCTATTCCAGAGTGAAGGGAGCCTCTGGGTTATGAACCTGTCCCTTCAGCAAGTTCTATTTATTTCTGTGCTGAGGTTCAAGTCCCTCGAGCATGTGACTTTAAGGGATTTAGATTTACTGAGATGGAGCATGTCCATTAATTCTGGATTTGACATAGCTTTGTATGTCAGGCATAGATCGCCTCGAAGTAGGCGGTAAGCAACTGAGTAGAGCTGGAGTTTTTTTAACCGAGCAGCATATGGCATCTGTTTGAGACCCTTGATCCTCTTGGTGAGATACTTTTGGGGTCTTTCTAATTGTTGCAGGTGTCGGGTAAGGTACATCCCAAAAGGGGCATTATATTCTATGATGGGCCTGATGAGGGATGAATAAAGGGGCACGATTACCTCTCTTGATCTAGATGTGAAACCCTTCGTGATGAGGTGGGCTATGTAAAAGGCCTTTCTAAGCACTTTGGCAATGTGGTTTTCAAAGGAGAGATTGCTATCAACTTGGGCCCCCAGGTCCCTAATAACTTTCTCTGTACTTAATGGGTTTCCGCCTATGTGGTAATTTGTGGGCACCTTGTTTTTGCCAAAGGGTATGACTATGCATTTTTTGGCATTTAGCTTTAAACCATGGCGCTGGCACCAGTTATCTGTCTCTGTGAGACCTTTTTGAAGGATGTTTGTGTCAGCTGGAGAGTTGATTATGGCGCCCAGTTTGCAGTCGCTCTAACTTGGTGAGCCATAGTCCTCCCACGTTTGCCTGTACCTCAGAAAAGTATATACCGAACAAGAGTGGTCCCAAGACAGAACCCTGTGGGATGCCACTTGTGACTGGTTTCGAGTCTGACATGGCTCCAGCAACTCTCACTCTGTGGGTTCTGTCTTTGAGCCAGTTTGCAACCCATCTTGTGACATAGGGGTTTATATTTAAGCTGGATAGCTTATCTATGATGCCCGAGTGGGGTATTGTGCCAAATGCCTTTGCAAGGTCCAGATAGGCTGTGTGGACTACCTTTCCTTCATCTATGGCTTTGGTGACTGTTTCGAAGAAGTCAACCAGGTTCAAAAGGCAGGATCTGCCCTTGACAAAGCCGAACTGGGTAGGATCTAGTGTCTGTAGGTCCCCAATGTCTTTGTTTATGAGCTCCATGATGATCCTCTCCATAGCCTTGCAGACTAAGCTAGTCAGGCTTCTGGGGCGATAGTTTCTAGGGTCCGTAGAGGCTCCACCTTTGTGGAGTGGGACCACTGTTGCTGTACGCCATTCTGTGGGCACATATCCTGTAGTGAGGCTGAGATTGTATAGCTGTTTTATTTGAGGGATTAGTTCCTCTTGGAGTTCATGTAGGACGCAACCTGGGATGCCATCTGGTCCCATGGAAGCAGTGTTTTTTGCTTTGGAGAGGGCAGCCTTCACCTGAGCATCAGAGATGTTTGGGAGGCAGCCTTCTGCTGGGATAGATACTTGCTCTTTTGGGGGGGAGGAGGTGGAGAAGTTTGCACTGAACCTGTCTGCCAGGATATTGGCGATGTCTGTGGGTTCAGTGTATTTTTTGTCATTTAGAATCAACTCAGAACAAGTCTGGGAGTTGCATCCCAGGTTTCTAACATAACTGAAAAAAGCCTTATGATTGTCTTTGGTGTCCTGTGCAATTTTTCTCTCGAAGCTGGCCTTGGAGGATTTTATGAGGGATCATAATTTTTTGCTAGTACTGATCAGAGATGCCTTCCCTATTAGGGATGTTGCTCTATCATGTAGTAGCTTCCTCCTTCTGTTGTACAGTTTATTTATGGCTGGGGTCCACCAGACTGGATGCCTGCCTTTGGATGATTGGGTCTTGGTTTTGTTTGGGATAGCATGATCCATGCATTCCTGGAGATGTCCGTAGAATGCGTTTATATAGGATTCTGCAGTTTGGGCCGTAGTTTCCACTGGCCCTGGGGCCTTGAAGGATTCCACTTCGGTTTTGAGAAGTAAGAAGTTCACTTTTGAGAAGTTTTTCACTGTGGTTTTCTGGGCTGGGGGTGGGGTCGGGATGTGGACATCCAGTGAAATTAATTTATGGTCTGATCTTACCAATGAGGGATATACTTCTGGTGTGGAGCATAGAGTCCCCATGTCAGTAATGATCAGGTCTAGTATGTGGTCCCCTCTTGTGGGAGTGGTGACTAGTTGTTCCATAGCATTTGAGTTTATAATTTCCAGGAACCTTTGGGCTAAGGTGCTGGGGCTTGAGTAGTACTCCTAGTCAATGTTTGGGTAGTTGAAGTCGCCCAATATAATGGTGTTCGGAGAGATCTTCATGTTCTCCAATGTTTTCAGGAAAGCCGAGTGGGATTCCTGACTTTGAGAGGGTGGTCTGTAGGATGCTATAAACTGAAAGGCAGTCTTGCCCACTGTTAGTTGCACATGGATGGTCTCCGATACTTTGTGCAATGCCACTAACCTGGAGGTGTGGATATCCTTGATAAATATGGAAACTCCCCCTCCTTTTGTGATTCGGTCCGGGTTTTGGGGCCGAAAAGCATGATATGAGGTATAGCCTGGTAGTGCTGGGATGCTCTCTGGAGCCTTGAACCAGGTTTCTGTCACTGCACAGATATCGATGTTCTCCATACTGAGGAGAGCTTCAAGTGCGTGCATCTTGAGGATAAGACTTCTGGCGTTTAGCAGCATTTCCCTTAGTTTCTTGTTCCTTGTGCTGTCTATGGGGGTGGGTTTGACTTTTGAGCCTTGCCTAAAAAAGGCACTATGGGGGTGGCAAGAGCCTTTGCCAATATGCGAATGAACAGTGGTGACAGGTGCAAGCCGTCCCTAGCGAAGCAACGTGGCTTGTCAAGCATGTCATCCCAGGCTGACAGACACTGGATCCCCTTTGAATGACACCAAAATTTTAGCCAATTGTTAAAATCGATCATTTTGTCTTTGTACTGTGGCATCATTCTAGGTGAGGGTAAGATGCTGCTCAAGGTCAGGGTCATACCAGCCTGGGCTACATGATCAGAGAGCTCCTCTATGTCTCTTTTCATGTAGTCCTGGGAGGTACGTCTCAGGTCATTCTTATTATACATTCTTATTATACAGTTATAGTGATCCATATATATATATATATATATATATATAATATATATATATATATATATATATATATATATATATATATATATATACATATACACACACACACATACACACACACACTCACACACACATATTTTTTTTCTTTTGTCTGTATGCAGATGATTAAAACTGAGTAAACTGTTAAAAAACAAAAAAAAAACATTATTTTTTGACAAGTCTAAATGCAAGTATGTCTATTCAACAGGGAGGCAAACAATAGAAGAAGTAAATGTTTAAGGATTTCTTTAGAGTTTTATTATCACATAAATGTAGCTAAGGAAAGTAATTAAGTGATTAGATATGCAAGGATATTTATCATTCCTAGCAGTATGAAAGCCATGAAAACAGTATATAACTCTTTAATAAGATCAAAGCTGGAATTCAGTCAGATTCTGTGATTTCCCTATAAAAAATGCAAACTGAATGGATTAGATAATGTACAATGTAGGCTTACAAGACTGACTGAATACATGGAAAACAGATCTTATGAAAAATGGTTGGAAATAGTAAACCTTTATTCTCTTTTTACAGGCACATTAGATGGTACTTGATCCTTCCACAAAAGGCTGCAAAATAGAAGTTATGTACTCACCATAACGTTCCATCTGAGTAGATACTTCATTTGTCTGTAACATGTGGGATTCGGATCCGACCTCGGATCCGAGCCGGCAGCTTTCCAAGCTTCAAGATCCGAGCTCCTAGCTCCTCCCCCTACCCATAATCCTTTGCTACCAACCACATTACCTCAGATCGGTTATTTTGCCCTATAAGCTAAAGACGGAGAGAATTCTCCACAGGACAATATTTTACCGAGGTTCGGGGGATGGCAGGGGGGGTCGGTTGCAGACAAATGAAGTATCTACTCAGATGGAATGTTATGGTGAGTACATAACTTCTATATCTGAAGTAGTTACTTCATTTGATCTGCAACCTGTGGGACAGAGTCCCCAGCTTACCTAAAGGCCCTGGGTGGTCCCTACAGAAGGATATTCCGAAGCACCGCGGAGCCAAAGGAAGCCCTACTTCTGGAGATCATGTCCAGCTTGTAATGAGAAATGAACGTATGGGAAGAGGACCAGGTAGCTGCTGAGCAAATATCGTCTACTGGAACTCTAGACCAAAACGCTGTTGAGGTAGCCACAGATGTGGTAGAATGTGCCCGAATGACAACCGGAGCTGGTCTCCCAATTGAAATGTATGCCTGTCTGATATATTGAGAAATCCAATTTGCTACTGTCACCTTAGAAATTGGTTTGCCCATGGCTGGTTTAGCATAAGAAACAAACAACTGGTCTGACTTGCGGAAATCTTTAGTCCTATGCAAGTAAAAACGCAGTTGCCTGTGTACATCCAATTTGTGCAATGTGTATTCACCTTTGTTTTGGAAGCTAGGAAAGAAAACAGGGAGGTTAATAGATTGATTAATGTTAGATTCTGTGGCTACCTTAGGTAGAAAAGAAGGATTAGTCCTGAGGGCAACCCTATCTTTGTGAAAAATAAGGTATGGATACTTAATGCACAAGGCTTGTAACTCTGATACCCGCTTGGCAGAGGTAATCGCTACCAAGAAGGCTGTCTTCCAAGATAAGAATTTTAAGGGCACTGAGGCTGCAGGTTCGAAAGGTGGTCCTGTTAAAGCTTGTAAGACCAAGGTAAGATCCCATGGAGGCATAGCCAGTTTAATGGGAGGCTTCAAGAGAAACACGCCTTTTAGGAAGGCTTTGCATATTTTAGCTGACGTCAAAGAACTTATGCCATCTCCCACATGATAATGAGAGATGGCTGCAAGTTGGACTTTAATGGTGGACGCACTAGCTCCCTGCTTAAAAAGGAGGGATAGAAAGTCCAGAATGGTGGGAATAGGAACCGTAAAGGGATCTAATTCCTTATCCTTTGCCCAGATGGAAAAACGTTTCCATTTACTGTTGTAGAGTTTTCTGGTGGATGACTTATGAGCTGCCACCAGAATAGCTTTAACTGGGGAAGAGATACCGGGAGTCCTTGCCATTAACGGAACTGGATCAGCCAGGCTGTGAGCCGGAGGCTGACCAGGTTTGGAGTGTGGCATCTCGTCGGATGCGAGATTAGGTCTGGTCTGGGATCCAGAATCCATGGGGGAGCCACACTGTGAGACTGCAGAAAGGGGAACCAGACTTGTCGAGGCCAGAATGGGGCAATGAGAATTACTCTGCTCCCCAACCGACAGGCTTTCTGGATGAATTTCATCATCAGAGGAAGAGGAGGATATGCATAAAGAAGACCGGGCGGCCAAGCATGAACCAAGGCATCCCTGGGGGATTCCCCTTTGGGGGGAACTATCGCAAAGTAATCGCTGCATTTTGAGTTTAGGGGAGAGGCAAAAAGGTCGCAGCGAGGTTGACCCCATTTGTGGAATATCTCTTCCGTGACAGAGGGATTCAGAGACCACTCATAAGGGCTGAGAAATACCCGACTTAGGCTGTCTGCTAATATGTTGGTCCGCCCCGGAATGTGCGTTGCTATCAGAAAGCAGTTGGTGGAAATAGCCCATTCCCACACTCTCATGGCTTCTCGACACAGGGGGTAAGACCTGGTTCCTCCCTGTTTGTTTATGTACCAGACAATGGACATGTTGTCCGTCTGGATTGCAATAGTCCCCAGAGGTAGAAGGTGATGGAGAGCTTGCAACGCCAATAGCACTGCCCTCATCTCTAGGACATTGATATGCAATGCAGTCTCTAGAGGAGTCCACGTTCCTTGGACTGACTTGCCTGTGTAATGCCCACCCCACCCGAGGCAGGAAGCGTCCGTGGTCAACGTGGCTTCAACTGGGGGAATCACAAAGGGTTTCCCTTCTTTGAGTTCTTCTGCTTGCAGCCACCAAAGTAGGGAGTCCCTGCATGCCCTGCTCAGGGGAATCGGCATGTCCAAAGGATGGGTCAACAGAGACCATTGGACCTGGAGAGTCCACTGCAATACACGCATTCACAGATGGGCATGGAGAGAAAGGCCGATCGCTGCCGACATAGATCCTAACACCCTCAGGACTAATTCTGCTGGTGGGGTTGGGCTCTGAAGAATATCCAAGACTTGGCGGTACAAACTGTTTATTCTGGTCGGTGTGAGAACCACTCTGGAGATCTGAGTATCCTACCTGGCCCCTATGAAATCTAGGGCTTGAGTGGGGCACAGGCAGGACTTCTTTAAACTGACTGAGATGCCCAATTGAGCAAACAGAGATAGGGCATAATCTCTCGCTGTAACTAGAAGATGCTTGTTGGGGGCGGTGAGGAGCCAATCGTCCAGGTAAGGGAACACCTGAATGCCCTGGAGTCTCAGGTAGGCTGCTACCACTGCCATGACTTTGGTAAACACTCTGGGGGCTGAGGTTAGGCCAAATGGAAGAACCCTGAACTGATAATGATTGGCTCCTAGCCGGAAGCGGAGAAATCTTCTGGACCGTCTGTCCATTAGTATATGGTAGTACACGTCCTTCAGATCCAACGAGCACATCCAGTCGTTCTCCTGCAGAAGGGGGAGAATAGATTGGAGGGTGACCATCCGGAACTTTTCCTTGGGTATGAACAGGTTCAGGATGAAAGGTCTAGGATGGGTCTGAGGTCCCCCATTTTCTTTGGCACCAAAAAGAACCTGGAGTAATAACCCGATCCAGACTGATCTGGGGCAACGGGCTGGATGGCTCTTTTTCTTAGCAACTCCGAAATTTCTAAAGTTGCGGACTCCCTTTGATGGGGTGGAACATTGGAAAGATGTTTGGGCTTGGGGGGGTGCAAGAACGGTATAGCGTAACCTCTGGATATTATCCGGAGCACCCATCGATCATTTGTAATGGACTCCCACTTTGATCGGTGCTCCGACAATCGCCCCCCGACTGCCTCCAGAGAGGGACAGTCGGGCAAACCCTCAGGGCTGTTGCGCGGGTCCCTCTGAGAAAGGTTCTCTCGACCCGAAGTTGCGCGGGCCCCCCTCTGCCTCTGGGCCGGCATCCACCTTGTCCTCCTCTGCCTCTAGAGGACGAGTTGTCCGCAGCAGGACGGGATTGCTGAGATTTTCGAAACTACAGCTTCTTTTGCCCCCTCTGATTCCTAGAAAAGGATCTTTGGGGGTTAGAGAAGCGGACTCCGACGGCCGACAGCGTCTTCCCATCCTTCTCACTTTGGACAAGCGTGTCGTGAACTGCTGAGCCAAATAAGGCCGAACCATCGTACGGGGCGTTCGCGAAGGATGCCTTGAAGGGATCCGTGAAGTTACAGAGGCGGAGCCAGGAGTGCCATCTTAAGACTACTCCCGCTCCGCTGGCTCTAGCGGCTCCTTCCGTGGTGTGAGAAAGAAGCCGCATAGATGTATTTGAGATGTACTTTAGAGTGGCCATTCGAGTCTCAAAAACCTTTTTGTCCGAGACCGACATGGACTCCGGAGGGGCTGCCGTGTACTCTTTGATTAGGTCACGTTGCAGCCGGATAGTGTGTGCCATGTAGTTCAGCGACCTTATGGCAAAGGTTGCTGACGCAAACATCCACTTCCCAATCCGGTCCAACGCTCGGGACTCCTTGTCCGGCAGATGGACCGAGGAACTTTCTTAGGCAAGTTCTCTCTTAGTGGCAGCCGCCACCAACATAGCATCAACCGGTGCGCCTTTGGACCAAGAAGGTCTATCAGAAGGAAGGCTGAGGACCTTATCCAGGCGTCTAGGGATAGGCTCCACGGTGTCGGGCTCCTTCCAAGCCCTGGTGGTAATTAAGTCCACCAAGGGGTCGGCTGGGGGGGACACCCAGGAGGTAGATGGGCCTGCCTCAAAGGCCTCCAGAAATACGGATTCGTCCAGGGAGGGTTTTTGGGCAGACCACCCCCCCCTTATACGCAACATTTCCATGATGTCTCCAAATGAGATATCTTCGGGGGGTGACCTTGGGGAACCCTCCGTATCCTCCAAATCCGTATCTGTGGTAATGGACTCGGGGGAGTCCAGGTGCCTCCTTTTGCACTGGTGCTTTCGAGGTACCTCTTCGGCGGGACTGTCCAAAGAAGGCTCATCCACCGGGTGTTGTTCCTCCCTGGGAACTAACTGGAGGCTTTGGGCAGGCTGTCCAGATGGACGGATGATGGAAGACAGACCCTGATACAGTGGGGGTATGGGTGGATCCGAAGGCCCAATCGGGGACCTGGATGATCTCGACAGTACCCTCTCAACCAACTCAAAAGCCGAAGGAGATTCACCATCACCAGCCTGAGAAGGCAACCTCCTCGGCTCCGAGGAGATGATCGGGGTCAGAGCCGAAGCAATCAGACCCGAGGTAGTGGTGTGCTCTGACCCAATCGGCGCCGAAGACACAACCACCCCCTCGGATCCGATGCTCAACCCTCGGCCCCAAAAGCTTGGATCCGACAAGCTCGTAGGCATAGTGGGCGTCGAAGATACCAACCCTGTCGGCGCCGACGTATCCCCGGATCCGAAAGGGCCTGGATCCGACAACTCCGAGACCCGAAATTGGGTCGGAGAAGGAGCAATCGGGGCAAAGATGGGGGCCACCATCCCTCCCAAGGGGGGTGGGGAGGCAAGAGCATCCCCATCTGCATCTGGGTCTGCAAAAATCTTTGCATCATCCGATCCATGTCTGCCTCGGAGATGCTTCTGGTGGACCGCGAAGAGGTAGTCGAGGCAGGCCGGGAAGGCCACCTCGAAGACCTTGAGGGAGACCTATCCTCCTCCTCCTCTGGCTCCAGCGAAAAAGAAGGAGAACGGAGCCGAGAGGACAAGGATCCGGAGACCCTCTCAGGGGACTTAAGCAACTTCTCAGGCGGAGCCAAGGGATGAGACTCGGCCCGTCTTTTAGTAGAATGACTTTCCCTCTCTCTATGCTTTTTCTTCTCCTTATGAGAAGAAGACCCGGACTCCACAGAGCTAGTACCGGATAAGGGAGGTTGAGTCCCTGGTACAGCTACCGGAGTGGCCGGCGCCGAAGCTACAGAAGTAGCTTGGGCCTGGCTGGGAGAGGAAGAAGAAGCTGACTCCTGAGGGAGTTTTCCCGCCAGGATCAGCTTGTTCTTCCTGTCCCTGAGTGCCCGAGGGTTGAAGGCCGCACAGATTTGGCAGGCCTCCGACAAATATACTGCCCCCAGACACAAAACACACTGGGTGTGGCCATCAGCAGGGGAAAGCTTGTGGCCACACTCAGTACACTTCGAAAAAATAGCTTTGGATTCAGCCATTATCCTCTCACACACACACCCAAACACTAAGGGGGGGAGGGGGAGAGACAATTTAAAACTAAGAGAGTTTTTTTTTTTTTTTTTTTTTGTTAACAAGGAGGGTTTGGTTAAAACAACACACACACGAATTTAACTAGAAATATTCAAGGTTTTCTATAGAAAAAAGGAACAATCTCACCAAATGCTAGGAGCTCTTCACAGAGAAGCAACCGTCTTTAGCCGTGGCAAAAAACGATCTGAGGTAATGTGGTTGGTAGCAAGGGATTATGGGTAGGGGGGAGAAGCTAGGAGCTCAGATCTTGAAGCTTGGAAAGCTGCCGGCTCGGATCCGAGGTCGGATCCGAATCCCGCAGGTTGCAGATCAAATGAAGTAACTACTTCAGATCAACAGTTTCTTGTGGAATGCCTGGTACTATAGAACAGGGAAAATAACTTCATGACATACAACAAATCAGCATTCTGGTTCTCAGAGTAGTCAATACATGGAACTCTCTCTATCCTTGTATAACATCCTGTGAGCACTTTTCTAGCTTTAAGGAGGCATTAGATTATCTTTATAGTCTGAGAATATGGTATTTTTTGGGCAAATGGGCTTTTTCCTGTTAACGCTATTTTAATGTATTGTAGTGTGTCCAACACCATTTTGGCCAGTAGAGCTCCATTTTTAATATGTGGCACATCTGTGTGCTGAGTTGCTTAGCTGGTGTCTGACTGTATCTGGGGAGTTCCAGGTACAGTCAGGGATTGCTATTAATATATAGAGTGATTCATTAGCATGTTATTGAATTGCATTGAAAAGTTTCAAACAAAGATTGAAGGAACGTGTTAGGGATGTTAAGAAGGGTAAAAAAGAAAGTCCTGTTGCATTACAGTTTAAGGAATGCCATAGTGGAAATATATTAGGTTTACACGCTACAATTTTGGGGCAAGTACAACAAATGTATGATTTTGATATAAAAAAAAACTTTGGAAGTTAGAATCTATTTTAATTTTGAAATGTAACACTTTGATTCCGTATAGAATGAATCAAGAATGTCATTGGAAATGTTTTCTCTAATTAATTCAAGTTTGTGATTGGTTAATTGTTTGTGATTATACTACTTAAAGATGGGATATGTGAAGTAGGGATATACTCTGTAAAGGCTGAAGAGCCAAGGCGCTAGAGGAGTCTGCATTTTATGCTTTGTGTTTGCTGCTAATCAGATTTTATTGGATCCGTGTGTACATATTTTACCTGTGTTGTAGGGCTACATTGTGGATCAACTACTGGACTGGAATTTTAATAAAATATAAAGGTAATCACTGGCTTCTTTCCTTGTGTGGTGACAATTAATTCTGTGATTTCCCTATAAAAAACTGAATGGATTAGATAATGTACAATGTAGGCTTACAAGACTGACTGAATACATGGAAAACAGATCTTATGAAAAATGGTTGGAAATAGTAAACCTTTATTCTCTTTTTACAGGCACATTAGATGGTACTTGATCCTTCCACAAAAGGCTGCAAACAACAGTTTCTTGTGGAATGCCTGGTACTAAAGAACAGGGAAAATAACTTCATGACATACAACAAATCAGCATTCTGGTGCTCAGAGTAGTCAATACATGGAACTCTCTCTATCCTTGTATAACATCCTGTGAGCACTTTTCTAGCTTTAAGGAGACATTAGATTATCTTTATAGCCTGAGAATATGGTATTTTTGGGGCAAATGGGCTTTTTCCTATTTACACTAATGTATTGTAGTGTGTCCAACACTGTTTTGACTAGCAGAGCTCCATTTTTAATATGTGGCACATCTGTGTGCTGAATTGCTTAGCTGGTGTCTGACTGTATCTGGGGAGTTCCAGGTACAGTCAGGGACTGCTATTCATATATAGAGTGGTTCATTAACATGTTATTGAATTGCATCATCTCTTTTTGGCAGGTCCTGGACTGCTATGGACAGTACACATAGAGGATCTTGGCTGCCTCCACCCCTCTTCCCATTAGGCATTCAAGTGTGTAACTGCTTTTAGATTTTGGCTGGTGTGGACAGCTCAGGCGGGTCTCTCTGAAAAGCTGTCTTCAGTCTTTTAGAATATGGTCCCTTAAGTCCAAATAGTTGTGCATAGTTAAAATTACTTTCAGTAACACACAAGTCATACTAAAGAAAAAAGCTACAGGTAATATATAATGAAGCACACCCTGTTAGCATGCACAGACTACATTATGTAGATTGTATTACATAATCTGCTAAGTATTTCTGGAGCATGCTTTGCAATAAGATTGTCATTTTTGTTTTACAGTTGGTCTTTTTCTAATTAGTAAGTTACTATGTTTAACCTCCAGTGGTATGACCCATTGGAGCAAGTACCTTATAAGTCTGTAGAAGTAGTCAAATCTGTACAATGTACACTTTTGAGTATATTATTGCACATGCAAAATAGAAAACTGAATTCACATTGTTTTTTTCTCATTGTTGCTCCAACCCTCAGCTGACCATCATTTATTTACTGACTGAATGATTGATTGCTTTGTTAAGCAGGTTGGTAGACTAGTCTAAAAGGCCTGGGCCATGTTACACATCAGTTGAAGTTACACATATGATTGGTATAACATATGAGAATTCCTTCTTCAGCAGTCATCCTGCTCATTTCTCAGGGGGTAGGAGCCCTTCTGCGGCTGCCTATTCATTCCTGCTGGGGTGAAAGTTGTGAGATGAGAGCAGAACCATCACCCATCTAGCAGAATCCGGGTTTTTGACTTTAGTGCCTAACTAATGACGCTGCTCTTCAGGAACCTAACAAGTTTTCAATGGTAACTTGTCCAATGAACAATGTCATGAAAAAAGTTTCCTGAAAGCTAATATTATCTTTTGTGCTTTTCTCCACTGTTGTGCAACTACTGAGCTGGTATATACAAGTTAGTAGGGCGTGGAGATTCTCCACCTACATGGGGGGGGTGGGTGCATGAAAGCTTGCTCCTTGCAAAAGAAGCTTATCTTATTGCTCACTGAAGGTGGCTTCCAGTGATACTTTTTTGGACTATAATTCACCTAACAAATTTCAAACAGTGGATCATCACAAATCCCCACTATTGCCCACACTGTCCCCAAGGAGTGGCATGGAATGGGCATATCACTTGGGCATGTCTCCCATTTCTCCAAGAGGTGTTCCAACAATAACTCTGCCCACTTGAAGGAAAGCACCTCCACTAATGTCTGGGCTCCCCTGGGGATTCTACCCAGAGCTCGCATTCTGGACATGTGCTTCCTACCCTTCACCGCAGAGATAGGCAAGCAGGTGATGCCTCATAATTCTTTCCCCCCTCCCCACCTGGCCAGCTCCTCCAGTATCCCACCTGCTTGTTAAACATGGGTCTTCAAGGTCATAGTCAAGGATTTACCCCTTTATGCCAGCAGATGGCAGGCAGATATATAAAAAAGTATGAATCATTCCCATTTTCAAAAAATTACATAATATTTTATTTTGATGCAAAAATATTCCTTCTACCAAATGTTATTTATGATTTTCAGGTGTATATTCAGCTAGAAGATACAGGATACTAATGGTAGACTTCCATGATAAACTTGAGGATATTTATTTTGCTTATATCATGATGAACAAAGTAGAAACATTGGGGTACATCCAAAAGTGGAGTGTACTGCAGCACCTAATAACCTAATGATATTTAAAAGAGGAAACTAGAAATGGACATGGATAAGAAAGTAAATTATGTGAGTTGCTGCAATGAAGTAAGCCATATTATGCCAGATAATTGATCATTAAGTGAAAGATACAGTATGTTATTTATGTCATATTTGCAAGAAGAAATTGCAATTTATGCTTCCTTTCAACTGGTATGCATTTGGTTCCATAACTAGCCAGCTAAATGACACTTTTGTGGCTCTTTATGTCTATAGAAAAGTAGTAGCCTAATTCTGATTTTTTCAGTATAACCTAGTCTGTTTTTAAATTTTGAAATATCTCTTTTTTATTGCAATACATACTGAGTTGTTTATAAATTGTAGACTAAAATATTAAACATTTTCTTCAAAAGTTGAAACTGTCTGACCGAGTTCTTTGAATCTTTTTTCCAGGGTTTGATGGGAGGCCTTGGCCAGCAAACCCATTTGTCTAAGATAACTACATCCGACAAACATCAGGTTTTTGTTGATTGTTTTTTCTATAAAAATGTGGACTATCTTTCACTGTAAACCTTAAATCTGATGATCTAAATAATAAAGGTAAAAGCACTTATCCTTTTGATTGCTGCCTTTGTTAGTGCATTTGATGAAAATGGTACAAATTCCCTAAATAAAATTCGGCCACTGGTGAAGGACATCTACTGTTATGGTCAGGTTTTACACAACTGTACTATGTCCCTCTGTATCACTGTTGCATAATTCATTACAATAGGGAAAGTACAAAAGCTCAGCAAAAAAGTTTGGCGGAGAAAGGCCCAGTGGGAGCCCTCCCGAAAACCACGCAGGATAACCCTGGCAAATATGTCTCTAGCCCTAGAAACAACATCCAACTTGTGGTGCTTGGTAAATGTATGCACAGAAGACCAAGCAGCTGCCTCAAGAATGGAATTAGTATCCAAACCATTGAAAAAAGCACCAGAAGGAGCCACAGCCCTGGTAGAATGAGCCTTAACAGAAGAAGGAAGGCACTTCCCATGAGAAGAGTAACAACAGGAAATGGCTTTAGAAATCCAAGAGGAAATGGTTTGCTTAGAAACAGTCAAACCTAAAGACCTAGAATGAAAAGAAACAAAAACCTGCTCAGAGTTACAAATGCCTTTAGTGTTATCCAAATAATATCTGAGTTGTCTTTACAAATCTAAAGTGTGAAACATCTTCTCACTGGCAGACTGTGAAGAAGGGAAAAGGTGGGCAAATGAATAGACTGATTAAGAGATAACTCACTAACCACCTTGGGCATAAGAGAAGGATTGGTACAAAGGGACACTCTGTCCTTATGAAAAAACAAAAAGGGAGGAACAGCCATAAGAGCCTATAGCTCAGACACCTGCCTAGCCGAGGTAAGGGCCAAAAGAAGAACAGTCTTACAAGAACAATGCTGTAAGGAAGCTGAAGCTGCAGGCTCAAAAGGAGCCTGAGTCAATTTTTCCAGTACAAAATTAAGGTCCCAGGAAGGAGGAATAGGCTTCTTGGGAGGCCTAATATGAAGGACATCTTTAAGAAATTGTTTGACCTCAAATTTAGAGACTAAAGGACGACAAGCAGAAATGGCTGACAGGTGGGCTTTAACAGAAAAGTAAGCCAACCCAGTATTGAGTAATTCACACAGATAAGAGAGAACCAAAGGAACTTCTACAGAAAGTGGAGACAGGTTACGAGAAAGACACCAGGCAGAAAATCTCTTCCATTTGGATAAATAAGAAGATTTTCTGGTAGTAGGTTTCTTTGCCTTTTGCAGAACCTGAAGCACTTCCTCGGGAAAAAGGTGCCTAAAAGGGATCAAAACCTTATCACCCACGGTGTCGGTTGAAGAGTGGACAAGTGGGAATGGATAAGAGACCCCTTGTCTTGTGTGAGTAGGTCCACCCTGTGAGGTAACTTGTGATGATTGCTCTTGGCTAAATGCATAAGAGGGAACCAATGCTGTCTGTGCCAAAAGTGAGTCACCAACAATATTTTGGGAACATTTTTTTCTATCTTGAACAGGACATGTGGTATGAGAGGAAGAGGAGGGAAGGCATAACTAAACATCCCCTTCCAGGAAAAAGAGAGGGCGTCCGCCTTCCAAGCCAGAGGACATGGGACTCTGGTGCAAAAGAGAGAAATCTGTCTATTCAGAGGGGAGGCAAAAAGAGCTACTTGAGGAGTAACCCACTAATGGACAATGTCCAGAAACACATCTCTGTGAAGCATCCACTCATGCGTTTGTGTTATGGACCTGCTCAGACAGTCTGCCACAATGTTCTGATCTGAAGGAGTATAAACAGCCTGAAGAGTCTCCTGATATAGGACAGCTAGATCTCAAATCTGAAGAGCTTGTCTGCACACTTTGATTTTTAATGGACTACATCACTGTGGTATTGTCTGTGAATATTCTAAGGGGCCCTGGTAGGAGAAGAGAATGAAAGGCCTGAAGAGCTAGGAGAGGTGCTCTCATGTCTTTGATATTGATGTGTTCCTTCTTCTGATGAAGAGACCAAAGGCCCTACACTTTCAGAGGACTAAAGGAGGCCCCCACCCCATGTCTAAGGCATCTGAAAAAAGTTCCTGAGTGGGGACCGGAGGTTGAAAAAGCCGCCCTGGGTTGAGGGACAACTGATTAATCCAGCACTGAAGTTCCAATTTGAGGCATGGGAGAAGAAGAATAAAAAATTCCAGAGAATAAGTATGTTGAAGCCAGACTGACTGTAGGAATCACTGGAGCTTTCTCATATAAAACTTGTCCAGAGGAAGCATAGGAATGGTGGAAGCCATGTATCCCAGAGCCTTGAAAAACTCTCTGGTCATAATGAAGTCCAGAGGAATCACAGACTGAATGAAAACAATCAGAGTTAAAGTCTTGGGAGGAGGCAAAGATGGCAGCATTGGAATAGTCTGACGCCTGCACCTGAGAAATATCCTAAGAAGGAGTTAGGAATGATTTTTGCAAATTCACTGTAAACCCTAGGCTTTGCAGGAGCCAAATAGCAAAGTGAAGATGCTGAAGTAGATTGTCTGGAGAGGAAGCCTGAATGAGCTGATTATCCAGATAAGGAAACATCTGAATTCCCCCCAACCTGCAAAAAGCAATTCCAAGAGCGAGGTATTTGGTGAAGACCCTTGTGGTAGTAGAGAAGCCAAAGGGCAAAGCAGAGAACAGAAAATGCAAGGAAGAAACAGAGAAACATAAAAATTCCTGAAAAGGGGGATGAATAGAGATATGGAGATAGGCATCCTAGAGATCCAGATAAACTAGGAAAGCTTGAGGAAGAAGAATAGGAAATAAGGTTTGAAGGAACAACATCCAAAAGGAAGGAACCTTCAAAAAGGTGTTGAACTGAGAGAGAGAGATCCAGAATTGGTCTTCAGTTGCCCTCTTTCCTGGGAACCAGAAATATTCTGTAGTAAAATCCCTTCCCTTTTTGAGGAGCCGGAACTTCTTGAATTGTTCCCTGAGACAAAAGGCTCCAAAGAACCTTTGAAAAAAAGGCAGATGTTCCTGAGGAGACTGAGGAATGCCCAAAAATGGACAAGAGATTTCTAAACCCTGTAGTATCCCTGATGAATGAGGGATAGAACACAAGAATCCTGAATAACCTTTAACCAAATTGGAAGGGACAGGGAAAGATGAAGAGAAAGAGGAATGTGACTGAGGGGAGAGGATGAAGCATAGTCAGGCAGAACCTGGCTTGCCTGAAAACAGAGACTTAAGAGCTGTAGGAATCTGAGTAGACTTAGCAGAGCCCTTCTACCATCCTTTTTACCTTTGGGAGGAGGACAAGACCGCCTGTGGACAATGGCAGGTTTAGAAGGGTAATTCCTCTGAAACTTGGGGACAGGCAAAACCAAAATATGTTTCAATTCCTGTAATGCCTTACCCTTTTCCTGAAGGGATTTAAAAAGCTCAGCAGCAGCAGCAGCAGCAGCACCAAAGAGATGTTTATTATCTAGAGCAGCATCAATCAGCTTAGCCTTAATATCATCAGGCAAAGGCTGAAGGTGAAGCCAGGAGTACCTCCTCAACAAAGAATCAAAAGGATCAGCTCTAGATGAGGCATCAGCTCATAGCTTGATTTAATAGAATGGCAAGATACTTGAAAAGATGACCCAAGTAAAGAAAGAGCAGAAGACTTCCCCTCAGAGTCAAGAAGATCTGAAATAGCCTGACAGGGCTGAGAGAGAAGAAACAAAATGTATCTGATTATATGTATCTGATAGTACACAGCTCTAAAGGCCAGGATAGCAGCAGTATATACTTTCTTACCCAAACTCTCCATAGTTCTGCTGTCCTTGTTAGAGAGGAGCAGCTTTGTAGAAAGTAAAAGCTTAGATGGCTTATCAGAAGCAACAGAAATAACAAAAGGGTCAACAGAGGGACACTTGTGAAAGAATTTGAAATTTGCAGGAACCTTATAAAACCTATCAGGTTTCTTAGGAGCAGGGGTCTGAGAGTCAGGAGCCTGAGAGGTTGCAGAAAAATTGTCTAACATGGCAGCAAGAGCAGGAGGGACAGCACAAGTTTTGAGAGACTCCATCTGAAGGCATTAATAACACCTTTGCTGGACATCTGAGACTTGGGTACATTTCCTCTTAAAAAGCTCTATCATATGGGAAACTTTATCACCAATTGAAATCTCCTCAAAAGGAGAATCAGTACTAATAGATTCCTCCTGTTCAGAACCATAGTCCAAGAGAGAGGGAATCTGGGAAGAATAGTTCAGGAATTCTTAATCAGAATCCACGTTCTCGTCAGAGGAAACCTGCTCCCTAGGCCTTAAGAGGAGTAGAAGACCATGGGGGAGCATGAACAGAGATCCCCTGGGGAGGCTTCAAAGCCATTTGGGCATTAAAAAGACCCTGAGTAAAATCCTGCCATTCACATTGAGGATCCTTTGGAGCAGGGAAAGATGCTTAGTTTTCTGCTTCTTCTTCAAGGGGATGTCAGACCTAAAAATCTTAAGAGGTTTGGACGCCTGATGACACTCTATAAGCATTGTGTGAATCTCCTCCTTAACAAGGATTTGAGGAACTTGCATAGCCTCCAGAGACATGCAAGAAGCCAGATCCATGCCAGCCTCTGAAATGGTCCTGGCAAAGGAGTCTGACTGAAAAAACAGGCAGTCCTCTACACCTTCATCGATGTTGAGAGAGGTATTCGGTGGTGGCGGTGCAGCCAAAGAATCTGACCGAGGTTTCTTGGCCTTCTTCTTGGCAGAGAGCTGACTCTCAGGCCATGATGATTCCTCCATGGTACCCTTAGCCAACAATTTAGATCCTGGTTTTCTAAGTAAATGGCTAAAGAGGAGAGATGGCTATGCAAAATCTTTGGAACAAACACCTGGCAAATAGGACAAAATGTATGGTCATGAGAAACACCGAAGCAAAACAAACACTGCTTGCGACAGTCTTTATGGGTGGGGACTCTGTCTTCCACACTGGCATTTCCCCTTTCTGGATGATATGAAACCAACAATCACAAAAATAAAGGAAGATAAGAAGAAAAAAATCCAATGGGACAATTATCTGAAAAATGGCTTGGTAACCAGCAAATGAATGAGCATTCAGACAGACAATTGAAGATGTCTTTTGGACTGGCACCAAAGAAGTCCCGAGTATGGTATGTCTATACATCATCTTTATGCCCTACACTGAGCACTGGAGCATACATGTGATGTATGGCATCCCCTTTATAACTTTAGGCTTTGGTATGCTGGGTGGACATCAGACTGCTCTAGGCAGGGAATCCCAGTTGTAATGAATACTGCAACAGTGATATAGAAGGGCATCTGCTTAAGACAAGTGTCTTTCTTACCTCAGGCAGACACGTGCATGGGGAACTCAGCCATGTCTGTCTGCATCTCTTCTATGGTGGAATATGGAATATCTAAGGTCATTCACTCCTACGTGCTCAACTATGAGATCACACTTAAACTTGGGATGGTGGAACTAATGGTTCTGGTCACATCACAAATCCTGGCAGTAGAGAGACAGCTGTCTCTGACCATTTGATTGCTTATCCTGATTAATGGATTATCTATGTGTCTGACTAGAGAATCATGTATTACTAGCATATTGCCATGTGTGGCCACAGCTTCTGGGAATTTATGGGTGTGGGCTTAGAACTAGAGCAACTTCTATTAGGTGTGGTTGAAGGTACAGATGAGAGAGTATTTGTGAGTATGGTACTATATGGTGGAGGTTTGTCTAAGTGATGCCTAGGAGGATTAGGAAGTGCTTTCTTTACAATCTCAGTATAAGTGTCTTTAGTGTTGCGATGGCTGTAATGCAGTGGTAAGCTACTTACTAACCTATATAGTATGTGAGAGACTTCAGACTAAGTATTCGTACCTCTCACCAGCTATATCAGTGTATCTTAAAAGGACTGTCAGTAAGCATAGGGCAGTTGCTCCACTACATCCAAGTCCCTAGTGCAATGAGGCTGGTAATAGAAGGGGACAAAGCAGATTGTAAACCCATGTCAACAGGGACCAGCGAGCAATCAGATAAGCTACTTAACTACTTAAATTAGTGAAGTACCACAAGGATAGAATAGAAGGAGTCTTTAATTCGACAGTGATTAACCTACTGACAACTAACTGACTACTACTAGTGCTGGTCTTGCTGAAGCTTCACAGCACCAGGAAACAATATCCCCCTGCTCCTTCTATCAACAAGATTAAAACAGCAGCACAAATCACAGGCTGTTTCATGAGAAGAAGATTGCAGGTTCTCCGTTGATCTATATTCTAATACTAGCATGTTGCAGATTTTAAAACTAAGCTGGAAAGGGGGGGGTTATACTGTTGGCATTGCAGGGAGCACCTAGTGGGCATGAAGATATGAAAGTGAGTGTACATGAAAACAATTGTTTAACATCAGTGAGTTAATATTATCCCATCAGCCCCGCAAACTCATTAATCCATTCTCCTCCTGCTGGGAAATTTGATAAAGCCGCGGTGGTGCAGCGGTAGCGTTGTTGCCTCATAGCAAGAGGTTCTCCCGTTCGATTCTCGGCTGGAGCACCTTCTGTGTGGAGTTGGCATGTCCTCCCCACAGTCGAGTGGCATTCAAAAGACATGCGTAGAATGGGCGTGCCTTCGTTGAAGGTTGGGAGTCGAGCTGGCACCTCGGCACCCGTAAAATAATCTACTGCCAATTATTAGCGGGCCAGAGTTCCGCTGTGGTGACCCCTAACCAGGAAAAGCCGAAAGAAAAACAACAAAGAAATAAAGCCAGTAGTTCAGATTTCAAGCTGCCCTTCTACTTAGAGCAGGCCATACCTTCATTATAATAAGACATTGAATTGAAGTTTTTAATTTATAATTTGGTTACTTCTATTTTTTTTTTATCTTTTTCTTGTATTGTACTTGTTTTGAGTATTTTTGTTCTGTTGGAGTTTTAAGAAGTCTTGGCTAGAGTCAGTTAGAAAAGTTAGAAAATATTTCCTTTGCAGACAGTGAATAACATCAAGTTAATTAGTGAGAGGAGCTGAGAAACAGCATTCCTCTTTAACTAGAAATGTTTGGAGATATTTTTATTTAGCTGAAGTGCTTATTTGACTTGTTTCTGGCTGACTATTGCTGACCTCTGTCTGCATTTGATTTTCCTACCCACCTGCCCAACTGTTGTTGCACTGTTAAAGTTGATGGCTTTTGAGTTTGCTCATCCATGCTATTAATCTAATTTTGGACACTCCACCCAGTTCCATCTCATCAGCTCTTTCTACTAAGTACGGAGAGATCAGTTGGGAAGGCCCACCCCCTTACTCTCTTAAACTTGAATTATCTTGTTTCTTCCCTTCCCACTTACTAAAAATATTGCACTTTATTCAGCTGCTTTCACTGTATCTGTGCTTCTACCTACTTTATTACTTTAATTAGCTTTTATCTGCTTGTTCTTAAAAGTATTCAGTTGCATTTATTACTGCTTGTTAGTACCCTGCTTCAATTGTAATGGTTATTCTAAGCCTCTTGGTTTTGATTTAAGCACTTGGGCTTCAAACTGGTTATCCTACATAAGGAAGGTTTGTGGTCTACAATCTTGTGGCAAGACAGGTAGCTTACATCCTTATAAGTTGGGACTTGCTGGTTGAAGGCTTATTGTGTCTGTTATTCTAAAAGTGTCTTAGGTCTGGTTTAAGCACTTGGGCTTCAGGCCAGTTATTTTACATTAAGAAAGTTTGTGATCTACACTCTTGTGGGAGGAGATGGTAGTGTCCAGCCTTCTGAGTTGGGAATTGCTGGTTAAAAACTTATTGTGCATGTTATTCTAAGTGTCTTTGTTCTGGTTTAAGGTCAGTTAACTGGAGCTGCTCTGTGTTTGGCATTCTTTGCCAGAGGTTGAATCCAAGCCATACAAAGCTAAGAACAATAAATTAAGTTTATTTTGAGTTTGATCTGCACATTTTCATCTGTGTTTTACTGTATTAATTTGTCCCTTTTATCTTTTTTACTGTTTACACCTGCTTATTACCTGCACTTGTTTTGCACTGAACTATTGCTTAGTTATCGTAGACTAGAGCCAGACTTGCTGAATCTAGCCTGTTTTTCATACATGTAAACTCAAATTCAGCCATCTTACATTAAGAAGGGTTCCCTTCACCTTTGTGGCAGAAGAGTGTGAATATAACATTGTCTAAGCTGGGGATTGCTGGAGGAAGGATATATATATGTTGCATTTGCACATAGCTGTGCACTGGAGTTAGCAGTGCCTTGTATAGACGCAAACATCTAGAAACTATTTTTTCCCCTAGACAGTAGTCGGCAAAACCCACCCAGGTTCCCTGCTGCCCTGTGGGCAACACAGCTGCACACTTCTGCACTGCAAGCAACTCAGCTGAGCACTTATCAGTGTCACCTCACTTTCCATCCTTGATCTTCTTTAGAATAAGTCCCCTTGTTAATCCCAGAGCAATAGCTGATCTAATTTTCCCTCTCAGAAATTAGTACTTAAGAATTATCTGATAGTATGTGTGATGATCCACTACTGGACCAGTAATCAAGGAGCCTCAATCATCACCACTGGCACCAGAGCGGGATGTACACTGGGAGGATGACAAGTACACAGACAGCATTTCCAGATATAGCTCTCTGCATCAAGTGCAGTTTCCCTTAAGAGCACACAGAGACCACAGTCTGTCCGGGGTTGGTTTCTCCCTATTTCTTCAGATCCTCAGTAAGACTCCACACTGGCACAGCTATAGAGTTGAGATCTCAGCTAAGTGGCCAAGCCAAGACCTACTTCACTCTCTCTGTCCAACCAGTGCTTCGTGTCCCTGCCCAAGTAGTTGACTCACACACTCTTTGAAGTTTAATTTACAGACACACACACACACACACACACACACACACACACACACACACACACACACACACACAAACACACATATACACACACGCATGCGCACACACGCACACACACACACACACACACACACACACACACATACACACACCTGGGAAAGGCTGGCACAGGTTTACTAGCTATGCCCTCTTTTGCCCAGACTATAAAGTAGTTATCACTGCCACCAGCCAACTATCAAATATCAAGTACTCTCAAAAGTTAAATATCTCTAGACAGATTGACCACAATTAAAGGTTTAAATATATTTAATAATAAATAATAAAAACAACAAGAAAATATGCAGTATATATTCACAATGACATCAGAGTTCAAAATCAGAGGAAATATTTAAAACAACATTGCAGGACAGTCTCAAATAAATAAAAAAAATCTAATCTAAGCTTTGTTATATTCCTGACTATATCTAAGACAGTTACTATACCCTAGAAACTTACTTACAGAGCAAGGCAGATGTGTGGTGAATGGTTCTTGTCAGGTCCAAGACAGAATACAGAATGCCCTCTCTCTCAGAGAGTTCTCAAATTAATATCTCAAATATTACTGCTGGGATAGCTACAGAATGACATCATCTCTTGTCATCTGACTCTATCCCAGGTGAACACCCCCACTGCTGGAAGCTGGCAGTATTTAGTATCTACCTGTGAAAATACATAGACCTAAGATCTTTGGCAGATGCTGGAAGTCATAAAACAATTACATTCCTTCATACTTTCAGAGGTAGTAATTAGTTCACTCAGAAGACAATACAGAAAGCTTCTCAGCACAAACATTATGTCTCCAGCCTAGCCTATAAAGTAATTTAATTTCAGCTATATTTCTGAATTTAACCTCTTGTATTCCAATTTCCGCTGTTAAAATATATACATTTAAACAGTCACAATAGTGCATGTACATTTCTGTTCTATTCCAGTAGGGCATACTGTGGTTACATTTTAAGCATAAGAACTTTATAAAATATCTTTTTAATACACACGTCTGTACAGATCAGTTTGATATACACCTGACATACAGTTCTAATACATTTGTAACACAAGCATCTTATATAGATCATGCTGATATTCACAAATGACATATAATTATTTACAAAATTCCAGATAGCTATGCTGGCAGTATCTCCCTTTATCCCAGTATAGACAGACAGTTTCCAAACATTTCTCCAGCCAGCCTGATTGACATGGGCATTCTGAGGCAATGTAGCAATTGCTTTATGTATACTGACAACCTCTTGCTCCTAAAGCAAACAAATATAGTACGTGAGAGATGTAACTATACCATGAAACTAGAATTAGTCCTCTCACATGACAACAAACAAGATATCAAACAGGTTGTCAGCACACACACCTCTCCACTCACTCAAGATAAGGTCAAGACAAATAAACCTACATATGCAGAGGTACTCACTAAGAGCTTACCAAAAGACCAGATACTACCCAGGCACAAACAACCTGCACATATTGGTACATGAACAGAATCTACCAATACACATAACAAGACACATATCAGTGTCTCAACAATTAAGCCCCTAAGGCAAAATACCTCAAAACCTAACATCCAAGTTAAAGGCAACTTAATAGTGAGACACACAGATGTCCCTCTCACCAGGCTGGACAAAGAGAAGGTCATGGTCAGCTGCCTGTTAGGTGCCAATATCGGTCAAATCATGCATGCACTCAAGTCACTCAGCAACAATTACCGTAATGATGCTGTCATAGTACATGTTGGAATGAATTACTTGAGACATACCTCTCTGGACTATATGAAGAGAGACACAACTGAGCTCTCAGATTATATGTCCCAGGCAGGTATGTCCTTAGGCCTAAGCAGTATTCTATCTTCACCTAGAATAATGCTACAATACAAACAAAAAAACTGATTTCAATAATTGGCTTAGCTTCTGGTGTCAGTCCTGGGGGATCCAGTATCTGACCGCCTGGGAAATCATGGTCGACAGACCATGCTGCTTTGCCACAGATGGCTTTCACCTGTCTCCTCAAGGCTTTTGGATACTGACAAAGATGCTTGCCTCCCCCATAGTGCCTTTTTTAGGCAATGTCAAAACAACAAAACTTCCGATGTAAAGAAATCCACAAGAGACAAACTCAAGGTCATGCTGCATAATGCTAGGAGCCTAAACAGTAAACTGCACTCCCTGGAAGCACTCCTCACCTTGGAAGATGCTGATGTCTGTGCAATCCCTGAAACTTGTTTCAAGGCTGCAGAGAGCACCTCAGCCATACAAAGCTACAATGCCTTTCACATGTTCAGAACCAAAGGTGGAGGAGTGCCCATCTTCATTAAATCCAAATACACCTTGAGACTGGTAAAACAGTGCTACTCTCTTGAGCTATTCCAGGTCTAAATAACTATAGGCAAAATACCCTACCACATCATCACTAGCTACAGGTCCCCCACCATGAACCAGGAGAAGCACACCACCTACCTGGACTTGCTAGAATCGCTCAGTATATAGCCAAACACCTTGTTCATAGGAGATTCAGCTATCCTTCCATCGGCTGGGTGATGTATACAAGCACAAACATGATCACTTTGAGGTTCCTGGATTTTGTTAATTAAAATGCCCTGGAACAGTTGGTCTGCACCCCCATAAGGGGCTCAAATGTCCTAGACCTAGTGCTCACCAACATGGGGGTCACCACACCACCCCCTGTGTGTTGCCCTCCTTGGTAAGGTCAGACCATAAATCAGTTTTATTTGAAGTAAAGATCAGACCTGACACCCCCACAGGAGCAAAAAAATGAAACATTTCTCCAAAGCAAACTATAGCCTACTAAGCAATGGTATAAAAAGTTTCAAAGCCCCTGCTAACACAGCCAACAATGACTCCTATGCAGATGAGTACACAAATGCCTTATATAGCCACTTAAACAAATGCATTGACTCAGCTGTACCTGACAGGACTAAAACCAGGTCCTCTCTAAAAAACAAGCCACTCTAGTGTACTGTAATTATAAATAAGTTATATAACAAAAGAAAGAAACTGATATCTAAGAACGAGAAGGAATTTACTCAACAGAGGAAGAATACCCTCCACATCTTGAACAAGCAAATTAGATGCCTTGTAAAGTCTTCTAAGGCTAGTTACAAGACTAAATTAGCATCCCTAGCTAAAGACAACCATAAGGCATTCTTTAGTTACATCCAAAACATAAAAGGGAATGTCCAGCTGTGTGCCAAACTTATAGTGGATAGTACCAGTCACACTGAACCTGAGGAAACTGCCACCTGCTAGCTGATAAATTCGGCAAGAATTTCACCCCCTATCCACAAGAGCCATACTCCAAAGCATTCCTGACATCAGTCCACTACTGAGTATCTCAAAAAAACAGGTCATACAAGCACTCTCCAAGGCCAAAAACATGGCCTCTATGGGACCAGATAACATCCCAGATTGCTTACTAAACAATCTAAAACAAGACCTAGTGGAACCACTTGGCATACTCTTTAAGCATAGTCTGAATACTGTCTTTGTTTCAACATAGTGGAGAACAGTAAAAGTAATCCCCTTGCACAAAGGGGGTCCATCAACCGACCCAGGAAACTATCAACCCATAAGCCTAACCTGCCTTATCTACAAGGCCATGGAAAGAATCATCATTGCCCTTATCAACAAGGACAGAGGTGACCTTCAAACTCATGACCTGACCCAGTTTGGTTTTGTCAAGGGTAGATCTTGCTTATTAAATCTGGTGGACTTCTTTGATAATGTCACCAAAACCCTGGATGAGGGCAAAGCAGTACATACCACTTATCTTGATTTCACCAAGGCTTTTGACACAATCCCCCACTAAGAGATCATTGAGAAACTCTCCCAGCCAGGGATTAACCCATACATCACTAGGTGGGTATCCAACTGGCTCACCAACAGAACTCACACTGTCAAAGTTGGGGAGTCCACCTCCACCAGTAGACCAGTTACTAGTGGAGTAGAACAAGCATCTGTACTGGGCCCTCTACTGTTTGTAATCTATTTCTCTGAGATCCAGGCAAAAGTAGATGGCCTGTGGCTTACCAAGTCTGCAGATGGCTGCAAACTGGATGCATCATTGAGTCCCCCAACAATGTAAACATATTTCAGAAGGGGATGACTCAGACAAATGATTGGTGCCAAAGTCACGGACTAAAACTAAATGAAAAAAAATGCATAATTATCCCCTTTGACAAAGAAGTATCCCCTGCTAATTATGGTATAGATAGCACCCCTCTAAGCTCAAACCCAGTGGTGTGAGACTTGGGAACACAAGCTGATAGCAATCTAAACTTCCATCTCCATGTGTCCATAGTGGCAAGAAAAGCCTTCTACATTGTGCAATCTCATAAATAAGGGCATCACATCCAAGATTAAGGAGGTTATAACTCCACTGTAATCAACTCTTATCAGACTACTAATTGAGTACAATGCTGCCTTCTGTATGTATCTCACCAGACATTCAGGCTAAACAATAAAGCCCAAAGCAGGGAAAGCTTAGAAAATTGTGAAAAAAAAAAACATGAATGGCTCAGCACACTTCAGTTCACTTTATTCCACAGAAACACAAATGTGCTGTGTTTCTGTGGAATAAAGTGAAATGAAGTGTGCTGAGCTGTCAGTGGGTTTTTTTCACAATTTTCACAATTTTCTAAGCTTGCCCTGCTCAGGGCTTTATTGTTTTGCCTGAAAAGCTGCTTCATTTTGTGGAGTACAAGTTTTATTTGGAAGCTGCTGCGAAATTTGTTTTTTCTTTATCTCACCAGACACCTGCAGCAACTGGAGAGACCACAGAGGTTTCTAACCAAGAGAATCCAGGGCCTCCAAAATGTGACTTACATGAAAAGACTGAAAGCCTTGTCACTGTACTCTGTATCATACAACCTGTGCCTGGCCTACAGAGCAGTCTCTGACTCTGCCCTAATGGAAATGCTGCACATCCGCAAATCAAATGGGACAAGGGTCACTTGATCCTGAGATCTCAATCTAGCCTGTGACATTAGCAGAACATGTTGGAGAGACAGATATATCTCCCAAAGATTGCCACTCCTATGGAATACGCTCCCACTTCACACAAAGCAGAGCTCCTCAGTGACCCTATTTAAGCGCAACCTTGACAATTGGATGGGTGACCGTAAGTTCACCCCGGGGTGGCACCTATGTCCCTCATGGGCAGGGGAAGTCAGCCATGATCATAGAATCACTCTGCTAACAGTGACCAGAGAACTATGGTTAATTTGGGTGCATGAGTTTTTACATGGCTAGGTTTGTAAAGGCCCTAGGATCATTAGCCTAGTAACCTCCTACGAACCTATGAACCTATGAACATTTGATTTCATCAGTAGGTAGCCCCATGCATTTAGTTTATCATCCATTTATAACATTTTTCTTTATGTCTTTTCCTCCATGCCTACCAACTATTGAACCTCTTCTACTGCGCATTTAGCATGGGGATGAGACCTGACTGGTGGGGCTGTCATGCAGGCAGCCATGGAGGCTGTTTGCTCCCTTGCAGGATTCTGGCAATGACGGCATTTGTGATAAGGCCCTAACCTTGCCCCCTGTAGTTGACATGAGCACTTGTATCACTGCAGAACATCCTATGCCCTCCCTGTGCATGTGTTAGCTTCAGGCCACAGAAGATGAAAATTATCATTGTTGGCTTGGGATGGCCAAGCTCATAGCCCCATCCTCCCCCAGCCAGCCCTTCCAGCACCCAAGTCACTGTTCAAGCTGAGATCACCTGCGTCATAGTCAGGGCTTTAAATCTCTAGGCAAAAGAGCTGAACTATATATGATGTGCATCCTTCATCACTAGCCTGTTACACATCTCCCATGTACAGTCCACCTGAATGACCTGCTGTAAACTCTGGATCCCACTAGCTAACAAACATCTCCATTAGTACCTCACATGCCTCCCATATCACACAGAATACACATCAGTGACACCACATATAACACTGGGGTCCTAGTGGGAAGTTGATAGGTATGTAGTCCAGAAGACCATTAAGGACCCTAGCCCAGTTTCCCAATTGCCCAAGAGCACTATCTGGCTAAGTAATGTACTCCGTGCCATGTAGCAGGTAAATGGAGTCTGTAAGAAGCAAACACTGGACTACATGAAGCAGATTATTTATAGCGCATATCCTTAATTTAGCTAACCACTATACAGCTGTGCAATTTATGTCATGGTATGAGGGTGGAAAACTTAATTTTTAAATTAGCAACCTACTCACCATAGTAAAATCACTCACCTCCCCATCTGGTACAGATAAACATGTAAATAAGTGCTTGACAAGTAATGACTTTCTCAAGTATTGTGTAACAGGGATCAACAGAGAGGTAAGAAAGCTAGATTATAGTGTGGTAATATTTTCTATGTATAATTTAACCAGGAATATCATGTAATATATATGTTAAGTAATATAATCTGGCTAGTGAGGCATATTCTACAATATGTGCTGTTTGTGAACTATGTGGAGAGGGAATGTGAAACTGAATATTGTTAAATGTATATGGTAAGTTAGTGCTTTAGACATCAAATCACAGGTATATCAGTATGTACTAACACTATCCATTTCCAGTGCTTTGCTCCTCTCTCCTGATCTTATACCTGACAGACATACTTCTTTGGAAACTGCTACTACTACAACCCTTGTGAAGATGCAATGCCTTCCATGTTTAATAAGAAAAGTCTTGTATTAGTACAATATCTGTCCAGATGACTTTTGGCCTTTCATATGGCAATAACTTCCATGTGATTTAGTTTAAGAGGTCACTATCCTTAGTGGAATATTTAAGGGCCAATTGAAATTCCTCCAACAAAGGTGATTTTTGAATTATCTAGTATCCATATTATCAGCTGCAATACATGGGCTACTCTAATCAGACACTGGAAATGGCCTATAGGAGAGCAGCAACTAGGAATGGAAAAGAAGTACTGTAAAATGAGATACAATGGGATGGTAATAGGTACAAGGAAAACTGTGAGAGGGAACGTGCTAAAAAACCTTTGCCTTTTATAATAAACTACAATGTACACGGTTTTGTACAAAAAACTAGGGAATATTGTTGCCTTGACATTGTTTCTAGACAGAGTAATTTACAGACATTCATGTGTTTCCTATAAGAGGAACACCTGTCTGGCTGATATACTAGTTAGAAGTCACATTTTGAGGAAGAAAAATGAGGAAACTTTGGAGCAGAAAAGGACACCTGCTTTTGGGGCTTGTAATGCATGCCAGTATGCTTGTCAGGGGGCTGATCTGGAAATACATCAGGAGCTCTGCAGGGTAAATAAATCTTTTTTTCATGTCATACTGAATATGTGATTTATGTGATACAGTGCATCAGTCCAAATACTATAATGGAAAAAAAAAAGACGTAATATGTAGATACTAGACTATATAAAAGACATCATATCTAAGAAGCAGGCAACTTCTTTGGTCTCATATGTTGATACAGGACACTCAGGGCAGTTTCATCACTGGCATGGTCTTTGATTTTCTTAGTTCAGTATAACAGTACAGTAAGAGAAGAATATGTAAATAAAATACTAGCTAAAAAGGGAACTGTTCTTTTTAAAGTTTAATACATATTTACCAATGGACTGAATAGTAAAATAAGCTGATAAGGTTCTTTTAAGAGAAGTAGTAGAGTTTGTGATAATTGATAGCCTTAACTGAATAATTAGAACTGAAAATGTATAAAATACTGTTTTTTCTTAGCTTGTTACTATTCCTGACAACAAATAAGGTGATGTGAAAAAGAGAGGGTAAATATTTTTTTTTTCTGCTTGGTAAACACTGAATCACAGTAAATAATAGTTTATAGTAAGAGCAAATGTACAATAGAGCAAATGTACAATTTTACAAAAACCTTAACTGCAAAATACAATTACATCTTTCACCCTTGTTCATAGGTTCATAGGTTCATAGGTAGGTACTAGGCTATCGGCCCAAGGGCCTCTGTAAACCTAGCCAGCAAGGTTCCATAGCTTACGCCACCCAAGAAAGTTATTTTCCTGTGCCACTGTCCAGCAGAGACATAGAAGTGATCCCTGGGGTGTATTTCCTATTTCCCATCCACTCATCCAGATTTTTCTTGAAGAGTGCTAATGAAGAACTTTGCTTGACATAGATGGGTAGCTTGTTCCAGAGTATAGGAAGTCTCTGGGACAGGAATCTATCCCTCCAGCATGTCCTGTTTATTGTAGTGACAAGGTTTAGGTCCCTAGAGCGTCTAGCTCGGAGGGATTGGGATTTCTTTAGGTGTGGCATGTCCAACAGCTCTGGGTTTGACATAGCTTTATATGTTAGACAGAGATCACCTCGGAGTAGGCGATATGCTATGGAGTAAAGCTGGACTTTTTTGAGGCGGTCAGTGTAGGGCATTTGTTTGAGGCCAGTAATCCTCTTTGTGAGATACTTCTGTGACCTTTCCAGCTGCTGCAGATGTCTTGTGAGGTACATTCCAAAAGGGGCGTTGTACTCTATAATGGGTCTAATGAGTGATGCGTAGAGGGGATCAATGACCTCTTTTATCCTGGATGAGAACCCTTTTATGATGAGGTGTGCCACGTAGAAGGACTTCCTGACTACTGTGGTGATGTGACTATCAAAGGAGAGACTACTGTCCACCTGGGTCCCAAGGTCTCTTATCACGCATTTGGTGTTAAGTAGATTGCTACCTATGTGGAAGTTCGTGGGTACAGAGTGTTTACCAAAGGGGATGACACTGCACTTTTTTGCATTGAGCTTGAGGCCATGCCTCTGACACCAGGCATCTGTCTCAGCGAGGCCCTTCTGTAGGATGTCCACATCATTTGTGGACTTGACTATGGCTCCTAGTTTGCAGTCATCTGCAAACTTCGTTAGCCAGAGGCCTTCTGTGTTAGCCTGTACTTCAGAGAAATAGATACCAAACAGGAGAGGTGCCAGAACGGAACCCTGTGGTACTCCACTTGTCACTGCTTTGAGGTCAGATTTGGAGTCTCCAACTTTTACAGTGTGGGTTCTGTCAGTGAGCCAGTTGGCAACCCATCTTGTGACGTAGGGATTTATACCTAGTTTAGTGAGTTTAGCTATAATTCCAGAATGGGGGATGGTGTCAAAAGCCTTGGCGAGGTCAAGATAGGCTGTGTGAACCACCTTACCCTCATCCATGGCTTTGGTGACTGCCTCAAAGAAGTCGATCAGGTTCAGAAGGCATGATCTGCCTTTCACAAACCCAAACTGGGTGGGATCCAGAGTTTGGCGGTTACCAATGTCTTTGTTTATGAGTTCCATGATGATAGGTTCCATGGCCCTGCAGACCAGGCTAGTCAGGCTAATAGGTCCCGGGATCAGTGGTGGCTCCCCCTTTGTGATTAATATTAAGTATCAATGGTCTGTAAAATGAAATAACCACCAAATTGAATATCTCATGAGAATCTCATCTCTGCATTGTCCTACATACACTAAAATTTACCTTCACCCTTAAATAAAACACAACTAACTGGTAGGTTTTTATAAAGCAATTGCCAGTTGGTTTTCTTTCCCTGTTTATCAATGTTTTACAGAACAACAATGTTGCCATTGTTAACAGTGACTCAAAAAATAATTGCACTATGTTTAAAAGATACAGAAGTGTCTTAAATAGAAAACAAAACTCATGAAGTATAAGAGTCGTGTATGCATTCTTGATGTCAAGTCAAATACATTTAAGATAATAGTAGGACTCAGCTTTGTGCAACCAGAACTTAGGATAGCTATGTACACCCAGATATAGAACTATGCATGAGCCATTTACTTGCACACAAAGAACATATCAAACGGAAAAAGCGGGTACTGCCTATCAGAAATAAGAGAGCAGGGAGATATCAGGACAGGAGTTACAATGTGACTGCATTGTGCAAAGCTGAAAATAGAAGGCCATACTATTAGGAAGAACTTATAGATGGGAACAGAATAACTTGGGGTGGGGGGATAAGGTAAATATCACATTTTCTCTGGGAAGTATGAGCTGATTAATGTATCTGGGATTAGAGATGACTGCTAAACAATTACTTAAAAGAGAGAATTTCACTCCCCTTAATTCTCCAATATTTCATACAAGCATGTCCAGAGACCACACTGAGGAAGAAATTAATATCCACAGCATATAGAAGAAGGTTTGTGTTAAAAAATAGCCCAATGCGGATTCTTAGAGAAGACTGGAATGCTAAGACCGACATGCAAATAACAATAGGGGATTGGGCTCACATATATACTATTCCAAGATATGTTATGAAATCTGAGAAATTTCACATTTTTACATGGAAATGCCTCCACAAGTACTTTTATACTCTGGCCAGATTAAGCCATATGTATCCGCAGGCCCAGTCTAGCTGTTGGAGATGTGAAACTCAAGATGGAGACAGTTGGGAACATATATTCTGGGAATGACCCAAGTTGAGGGCCTTTAAAAAAGGATACAGGAGAGAATTTATCTTATAGTAAGGCATCATGAGTTACTCACTAGAAAGGTGATTTTGTTGAATTCGGTCAAAAGTAATCTCCCAAGACACACTAAAACCTTGGTGTCATTGTTATTAGTGGCTGCCAAAAAGATAGTTACTAGCAGGTGGAAGAGAAAGGAATCTCCAGCCATTGAGGAGATAACCTCTGAAATGGAGGAAATAAAGATGTAATTGAAGTCATCAAGAAGAAAGCTATGGAAATGTATACCAAACAAGTGGAAAACTTGGGATTTATCCCAACTCCTCCAACAATGAATTAACTAGGTAGGTAGGTGCTTGTATTTGTTCAACTGAATAAATAATGTTTGTATTGGACATATTTTTATGGACTATTATCCACTCGAGTTTATGCATGAGTAAAGACAGGACAACTGAACCACAAAAATGTGATGTAATGTACTTGAATAAGAAATGTATAGCTATGAGACTGTCCTTATACGCCTCTTCAGTGTACATACATATGTGCAACAGGCAAGTGGACCACACAAGCTGTATTGTGTCAAAATGCTGGAGAAAAATTGAATGTTGCTCTTAGGGTTAAAAAAAAGATAATAGTAGCACTCCACCAAAGACTACCTTTTCTCCCCTCCTTTTTATGAATTTTATCAGCAAAATATCAAGACACAGCCAATGGGAAATGATGGAGAAAAACTCCATAAGTGAAGTACAGTAGATTAAAACTGAAAAGAAGATTATGATTATACAATTTTGTTAAAAAGAAAAAAAAAAGTTAGACTATACATATAAAACTTTGAAAAGTTTAACATACTGGTATAGTCAACATTTACAAATGTTGTTTTGTCAACATAGACTTGTAATAGAGTTGAAAATCCATGTACATATATAAACTTGCAAAAGTAAAACTATTACTTACAAACTCTTACTTACTGGAGAAAAATAATATTTTCCTCTTAGCCTCAAATGACTATGATCTCATCTCAGGTATATACCAAAATGACTTACTACTAAGTGTGAGCCAGTTTGGATAAAAAGTCAGAACATGTATTTCAGATGATATGATTCTCACCCAGAAGTAAGCTTCATTGGTGTAAAGGAATAAAGCCCTAACTATAGCCCAGATGAGCCAAGATCAAATAGTGATTTAGTTGACTGCCAGAGCAGGCCTGGATAGGCTGACCATGCCTGTCCTTGGAGAAGGGGCAGACCCGGACTGTCCAATGCTATGATCCCTCACAGAAGTGATGCAACGAGTGGGCCTGTTTAAGTCACCAAGACATGAACATGGTTGCGGTTACTCGCAGGTGCAAAGACCTGTGTATACACACACAGGAAAGCATAATTGCACTTGGGTGATATGGGCCGTATTCTGCACTCAGAAGAGGGACTAGGGCCATGATAATAATGCCCTCATTGTTGGGATGATGGGCAAGAGCACAACACATCTGCATGGCTGCCTGGATGATGGTCCATCTGGATGGCTTTTTCCTCTGTACTGGAGATGCTTAGTATAGGAGAATGAATTGTTTCTAGCACCATGGGGGAAGGATTGATGGTTGGCAGACATGTAGAAAAAAAGGGCATAGAAAAAAAGATTCTCTTCCAGAAGGGTGTGGATCACTGCCTCTCCGTGTGCCAGTACCACATACCAGCTTCCTATCATCTCAGCTTTTCAAGTAAAGACTAAAAATAAAACACTTTACTGTGTTACAGTCAGATCCAAGTCCCCCCCCAACAGCTCTTTCACTGAAGAGAAAAAAAAAACTCCTTTTTCTTCTACTGGCACACCAACCAGGTGGCCAGATGGTTAGCTCACTCTCCCTCCTTCTGCAGCCATTTTGGTCCCATTTCTGTGGCTTGCCTCAGACCCTCATTTCACACATTTTATTAAAAAAATCATGTCTTCTTTTAAACTGTAACAAACTGCTTGCTACAAACAAGGCACACAGTTGCTACAGTTTATTACCTGCTTGCATCAGGTTTTAGTAAAAAAGAAAAAAAGTGAGATTTTCTTCTTTTTTTAAACTGTCGCAAGCAGTTGCTAAAGTTTTAAAGTTTAGACTACACACAAAGCATTACAGAGCTCAGTTTGACTGCAAATGCTTCTAGTTTTTAAAAGATGGACAGAAAAAGAGAGATCTGGATTGGTTAAATACCCCCCAAACATTTTGCCACATCACATAGAACAGTTTAAATATCTTGGTGTCTTTTTTCATGAGTGAGGGGAGGAACCAGTGGGTTAGTGCAACTGTATAAATACTATTGAAATTGTACTAGACTGTTGTGATAAAACAATATCTAAGTCATAGAAGGAAGCAAACTCTCAGTTTTTCCAGTCTGATTGTGCATTCTTCCTTAGCTATGGTTAAGAGATCCATCTAGCAATGGAAGAAGTGCAATCTTGGATATAAGTGGCAGAAATGAGGCTCATTTCAGTGGTAGTAGAATGAGGAGTTTAGCATTGTGGGAGAACCTCACAGTAAAGTTTTTCTATATTTCCCCTGTGTTTCAACAAATTTAAACTTCAACTATGCAAAACAAATGGTCAATGCTTTGGCTTTTGAAGGCATATCTGCAGCCCCATACCCCCTTCCCTAAGAATGCTAACTTCAAGGTTGCACATCTGTGGAGACAAAGGCCACACAAAGAGTATGATTGCTAGCATGCAAGTAGGAACTATACTGGTAGAGATTTTCCTTTCGGAGAAATCAACAAGTAGAACCTGATGACCCCATCCAGTGAGCACTCGGAATAACAGTACAAGACAGTATTGTCACTCTTCTCTGGGTTGCGAAGAGTTGATGTGAGCACCTTCTGATGGTGTTTCCAGGGTGCCTCCCAAAGGGTGTTACTAGATATACTCCACTGGGACAAGGCTCTGAGGCAGACCCAGGACAAATTGAAAGGATTATATATCCATGCTTGCTTGCAAATGTCTGGAGATAGCACAGAATGCCTTGGACACTTTTTCTGGAGATAAGGAAGTCTTGTCTGCCCTTGTCAACTTGCAGTCACTGTGACCTCACCAGGACAATTGGTTTAGAAAACAATGATGTGCATGAAATGCCAGTAATAATGCCCAACAGAGAGTGCGTTATTGTGGAAATAATGCATACACATGGGTGATCTGAGGCCTGACGACAAAAGAGGAGCACCTCACCACCACTGGAAGTGCATTATTTCCACAATAACAAAAACTCTGGAGGGCATTATTGCACTTAGAGAATGGGCCATCCATTAAATTATTTTGCGTTTTTTATATACCCACACACACACACACACACACACACACACACACACACACACACATAAATATATATATATATATATATATATATACACACTGAAAAAACTCTTTAAAATTCAACGAAGAACTAAAACTATATCCAAAAAACTTCGTAAAAATCAGAATTATCCAATAGCAATGTCGAAAAAACACACTGAGAGCCAGTAATTAGCGCTTTCATCCAATTTAATATGTTGGACTTCTTCAGAATAACATACAATTACAATACAATACTGTATATATAACCAAAGTAATGGTGAAATGACAAGTCATACTGTAGACCAATTAGGAAATATAACTCATGAATTATGTAATAAGAATCCTGTTGAAGCAAGACATTCCACTAACTGAATTATGTATAATGTATTTAGAACCCTGTTCAAAAGTAAACAAAGCCTACCACTAGTAAATATGTAGATGTTATGTGATCCTATCTCGCCTACATTCTGACTGATGGGTTCGGAGCCGATCCCTCGGCTCCGACTCGGCACGCTTATGCCAAAGAGCGAAGTCTCTTATTGGCTGAGCTTACTATATCCCAGGATGCACCACTACCAGTCCCCCAGATCTCGTTTGCCGCTAATCTGCGAAGACGTGGTCTCGAGCTGGCTGAGCTAAGTAGTAATATTACTAACTTTTTCTGTCAGGAATTTCTTGTTCTATTCACAAAAAGCTGTTTTAACGGCTATTCTTCACTTTTGTGTGTGTTTGGAGTTTGTTAAAGACTTGTTGTGTGATTGGGTTGGTTTGGTAGGCCTCCTTCATCTTAGGGCCTTCCAGGTCAGTCAACCTCCCTTAAAAACTTACAGGGTTTCAAAATACCCTTGTTATTTGCAACGCTGTTAAGCGATAACTGTAACCTATTATTAGGTAGTGTTAAACAGAAAGTCAGTTGTATTTTTTCTGTCAAAATCACTTGTTTTTTACCATAATGTCTCAAAATCCTAGGCCTTCGGGCTTCAAAAAATGCACCAAATGCAGTTTTAAAATGTCCATCACAGACGATCAGTCGCTCTGTGTGTATTGTTTGGGTGCAAAACACTTACAGGAGTCATGCAGCGTGTGTCACGCTTTTTCCTCAAGGGTCCTCCAGGAGAGGAAAAATAAATTAATTCTTAAGGGGTTAATAAAACCTTCCTTTGAAGAAGCCTTGGCATCCTCTCCTTCTCCGGCTAAAAAGAAAAGGGCGTCGGTTCCGACCAGTCCGTCGGATCCGACCGCCAAAAGACATAGGCAGGCCTCTCCTTCGGCTCCAAGGACTTCGGAGCCGAGGATGGAACGGTCTGCCTCGATGCCACCAGTCTCGACTCCTCTGGCTTCGGAGCCGATGGCTGGGGCATCGAGAGGCGGGTCACCTTCGTTGGCTCCACTGGTCTCGGAGCCGACAAGGGTCGCCCGCTCAGACACTTCCTCCTCGGCGCCGAAGTCCACCTCGGCACCGATGGAATCTAGTGTGTGTATTCCTTCGGCGCCGATAGTCATCGAGTCGCCTCGGAGCCGGTCCCCTAGCCCTTTGGGGCCGTTGGAGAGGCCGTCTCAGACCCGTTCAGTTTCCTCTCGGTCTTCGAGGATGTCGGATTCAGATATAGACAGGGTGCTCCAAAGACTATTCCAGTCCCCAGTCTTCCAAAAATTTGTTTCGGTTCCGACCCAGTTGGCTTCGGAGCCGATAGCCCAAGCCCACCCCATTGCCATTCCTCCTCCGACTGCTTCGGCTCCGTCGGAGCAGGTGCTGTTGGAGCCGGTGGAGATCTTAGGGTCGGCTCCGACCCTTACTCCAACCCGGGCCTTCGGGTCCAAGTTTGGTACACGGACTTCTTCGGCTGGACCCGGGGGTGATGTTTTGGGACCGATGCTTTCGGTTCCGAGCCTCCCTCTCGGTGCTTCGGCTGCGGGACTTCCGTCGGCTATCATGGCTACGGGGACCGGACACTCCCAGGATTCTGGGGGTCCGGCTTTCAGAGCCATGAGGAGTGCCTTGGCCAAGTCTTCTTCGGCCATCTCTCCGGCTTTACCGGCACCTTCCCTGGGCGTGGAGACTGGGTCTTTGGCAGTTCCCTGTCCGTAGGCAGCGGAGCCCTGGGCCTGAGGTTACCCCCATTGGGGTTCCCTCCTCCTGAGGGTTCTTCGAGTTGTCTTCGGAGGAACCCCCAAGGAAGAGATCGTGCAAGAGGAAGCACGTGGACTCCCCCGAGTCTATTACATCAGACACTGATCTTGATGATGCAGAGGGGTCCCCGAAGTCGTCCTCGGATGATGTCTCATTTGCAGACATCTTAGAGATCCTCAAACAACGAGGCGGCTGGATATCCAAACCCCCCTCTGCTGATGAGTCAGTGCTCCTCAAGGCCTTTGGGGCTCAGCCCTCTGCCTCCTGGGTGTCTCCGCCCTTCGACGAGCTTCTTGATTTAGTTTGTTGGAGGGCGTGGGAACATCCAGATACCGTGGAACCAGTCCCTTCTCGTCCAAATAAATTTTTGTCTGCTCCCCCCGAGAAGGAGTTCCTCACTAAAGGCGTGGCTGTAGATGCCATGGTGGTGGCATCTGCTACACAACAGGACGTGGCAGAGGCTTCAACGTCCGTCCATCCTCCTAATAAGGAGTCTAGGAGCATGGACAGGTACGGGAAGTGCACCCTGACTTCAGCGGCCTTTACTTTAAGGTCTCTGAATTATTTGGCACATTTTACCAGGCTTCAGAGGGATCTGGTCAAGGAGTTGTCAGATTCCTCTCGGTAACCTACCTGAGCAGCTAGCCCAGTCGGTTAGCTCTCAGTTGGCTATCCTTACGCCAATTTCTAACTCGTCCATGAGGCTCATTTCCTATGCGGCCGAAGGGCGGGTAGAGCGGCAGGCACAGGCGTGGCTCACGGAGACAAGCCTGGCTCCGCTTGTGTCAGTTTGGAGGCCTTCAAGTCTTCCTTCGCCGGCGCTCCCTTTGATGGGTCCTCTTTGTTTGGACCGAAGGTTAAAGACACCCTTACCCGCTGTGAGCAAGAGGGAAAAACTTTATCTGCCGTAGGTGCCCGTTATTCCACTCCCTTTCGGCCTTACCCCAAGGCTAAAGGTGGGGGGAAGATGTGGTTCCGCAAATCTCGCAAGTTTTTCCCCCAGCAGCAGGAAGATTCCCCTTCCAGAGGCGGAGGACGGGGAAATTTTTCTGGGAGACGCCATCCCAGAGGCGGCAGAGGGCCCCGCAATTCTGGAGACCGCGAGTCCTTTCGTGGCTCTTCAGCCTCCCACACATCATGAGGGATTGCCCGGCTGTGCTGCTCCGGAGCCAGTCGGGTGTCGTTTTGCCAAGCACCTAAAAGCCTGGGAGTCAATCACTCAGGACAGATGGGTGCTTCGGATCATTGCCGGAGGTTACACCATCCCATTCACATACTCACCCCCACCGTCCAAAAAAATCCCGGACCCACCACCCAGTCAAAGGGAAATGGCAGCCGCAGAAGCTTTAAAGCTGCTAGAAAAAGGAGTCATCCAACCGGTCCCCACAGACCAGATCGGATCAGGAAATTACTCCAGGTTCTTTTTAGTGCCAAAAAAGACAGGGGACCTGAGACTAATATTGGATCTCAGCAGACTGAACCAATCCGTCACGAAATCCAAATTCCGAATGGTCACGCTACAATCCATTCTCCCATTGTTGGAAAAGGATGTTTGGATGTGCTCCATAGACCTCAAGGACACCTATTATCACATACCGATACATCAGGCGTCCAGGAGGTACCTGCGCTTCAGCCTGGGAGTCAGTCATTACCAATTTTGTGCTCTGCCCTTTGGTCTCACCACAGCCCCCAGGGTGTTCACCAAGTGTTTGGCAGTAGTGACGGCTCACCTGAGAAGTCTTGGATTCCAAGTGTTTCCCTATCTGGACGACTGGCTCCTGACTGCCACCACCAGGCATCTACTAATGGACAACCTCAAAGCCACCATCTCCCTGGGTGCTACCCTGGGGATTACATTCAATTGGTCAAAGTCTGTCTTGCTGCCCTCTCAGCGCATAAGGTTCATAGGAGCAGAGATAGACTCAAAATTGATGCGCGTCTTTCTTCCTGCCGAAAGGATCCAAACTTTACAGGGCCAAGTTCAAGCTCTGATCTCGAGATCCAAAGCCCCAGCCAGGATGGTTCTACAAGTTTTAGGTTCAATGTCTGCCACGGTTCTTTTAGTTCCTCTGGCAAGATTGCACATGAGGATTCTTCAGTGGCTATTGTCAACTCAATGGTCCTTTCAGGATCTTCCCCTCAATCATCACATCATGGTTACGGAAACATGCAAACGGGACCTTCGCTGGTGGCTTCAGACATCCAATCTAAATCAAGGAAGCCCCTTTGTTATTCCCTCTCCAGTGGTTACCCTGACGACAGATGCCTCCCAGATAGGGTGGGGGGGGCATTGTCTGGGCAGGTTGGTTCAGGGCTCCTGGCTTCCAGACGAAGCTCTTCTCCACATCAATGTGTTGGAGATGAGGGCTGTACTTCTATCCCTTCAGGCCTTACACGAGTTTCTTCCTCAGGGCATCATCGCCATCCACACAGACAACATGTCGGTGGTCTGGTACCTGAACAAACAAGGAGGGACCAGATCTTACCCCTTTGCAGAGAGGCCATGAGGGTGTGGGAATGGGCTGTAGCTACCAACCGCTTCTTGGTAGCGACCCACATTCCCGGGAAATCAAATATATTGGCAGACAAATTGAGCAGGACAATTCTCTCTCCTCACGAGTGGTCCCTAAACGAAACAGTAGCAGCTCAGGTTTTCAGGAGATGGGGACGCTGCTGCGACCTTTTGCAACTCCACTGAACACCAAGTGCAAAAGGTTTTCTCCTTGACTCCACATCAGGGAGTACCAGCTATGGATGCTCTAGCACAACCTTGGCCAACAGGGCTACTTTATGCCTTTCCTCCGATTCCACTTCTCTCCAAAGTCATTCAAAAAGCTTCCCAATTGGGGTCCGCAATGATACTGATTGCCCCATACTGGCCTCGTCAGGTATGGTTTCCTTACCTGAAGAAACATGCGTGGACGATCCGTGGACTTTAGACCTAATTCGGACCTGCTAATTCATCAGTCGGGACAACAGCATCAGTCCCTTCGATCTTTGAAGTTGACAGCTTGGCTCCTCCACTTCCGACTTTAGTCAGAAGTCACACATTAGACCCGGAAGTTGTTCACATTTTATCTTCGTCCCACAAACCCACCACTAACAAATTGTACCTCAGTAAGTGGAAGAGGTTTGCTATCTGGGCTCAACTCAAGGGCTTAGACCCTATCACTGCTCCTATCCCAGAGGTTTTGAAATTTTTAACATCCCTATTTAATCAGGGATCTTCTGTCTCTACTATTAAAGTCCAACTAGCGGCAATCTCTAAATTTCACGAGTCCATGGATCCTCCATTGATGAGCTGCAGACTGTGCAAAACATTCATTAAAGGTGCGGGTCTGTTGAGACCCCCAGTTTATCATCCTGCGCCTCCGTGGGATCTAGATTTAGTGCTTCGTGCATTGACATCTTCACCGTTCGAACCGGCTGCTACATGTGAGTTAAAATATCTGTCTTGGAAAACTGCTTTCTTAGTTGCAATTACTTCTGCAAGAAGAGTTTCAGAGCTTCAAGCCCTGTCCATTAAACCACCGTACTTGATTTTCCACAAGGACAGAGTATCTCTTAGGCCTAATCCATCCTTTGTCCCAAAGGTCTGTTCTAATCTTTGTCTCCAACAGTCTCTAGAGCTACCAGTTTTCTTCCCAAATTTCTCCAATGAAGCAGAATATACTTTCCATAAATTGGATGTTCACAGGCAATTACGATTCTATTTAGACAGGACTCAGCAACTTCGTAAGTCAGACCAGTTGTTTGTGTCCTTCTCAGATAATAAATTGGGTCGAACCATCACAAAAGCTACTATTTCCAAATGGATTAGAGATTGCATAACTCAGGCTTATTCTTCTTGAATAAGCAACTTACAACATCTATTAAAGCTCATTCTACCAGAGCTATGGCTACTTCTATAGCTTTTCATTCCAAGCTCGCTATATCGGAGATTTGTGCTATGCTACTTGGTCCAATCCGCACACTTTCATTTCCCACTACAAATTGGATGTGGCTTCTAAAGGACGAGCATCATTTGGTTCCACGGTACTCAGGAGTGTTTTCCAGTGAGCCACCCAGGATTCAGGTGCTAGGACGCTGTCCCATCAGTCAGAATGTAGGCGAGATAGGATCACATAACATCTTTTAGTTATGTACTCACCATAACTTCAGATGTTTGGGATCCATCTCGCCTACATTCCTAATACCCACCCTCCTTCCCCCTGCCTTGGAGATCAGAAGAGATTGAACGGTTTTGAGTTCTACTGTTTTTATCTTGTTTCATCTGACGATGTTATATAAGCAGGGCGTGCATGTGTGCATGTATGCGGACAAACTAGATCTGGGGGACTGGTAGTGGTGCATCCTGGGATATAGTAAGCTCAGCCAATAAGAGACTTCGCTCTTTGGCATAAGCGTGCCGAGTCGGAGCCGAGGGATCGGCTCCGAACCCATCAGTCAGAATGTAGGCGAGATGGATCCCAAACATCTGAAGTTATGGTGAGTACATAACTAAAAGTTAGTTGTGCCATTTCAAAAAACATTTAATGTTTAAACTTTCATTTAGTCCAGGTGGGGCATTAGCATTTAACCTTAGTTGCCATCTTAATTCTTTAACCTCCAATAAAGTATTTCTATCCCCAAAAAACATATGAACATAATCAAGCACAATGAATTTAAATCCTGTAGACAAAGGACATATATGACTGTGTTTAGCTAGGGCATTACTAAAATCACATTTTCTTATAGCCGCACAATGCTCCTTGATTCTTGTAGACAGCTTGCGTATTGTTTTACCAATATAAAATGCTGAACACAATGTGCAGATAGCTGCATAAACAACATTGTCTGAATTGCAGTCAAAATATGTAGTATAATGTATTTTAAAATTATTATGTTTAAAAGTATATGAGGCACCTGTAAGAATATTCTTACAGGCAACGATTTTCCACAAGTAAACATCCCTTTATTACTGTGAATGACAGGGGTGTAACAATAAATTGAGTGTCTCTATTTTCAAATAGAGAACGTAAAGATTTAAATTTTTTGTGTGTAAAAACAGGACCTAGCCCTAATTTGTTGTCAACCTCCTGGCTGGAGGTAAGAATATCCCAGTTATTATAAAACACTTTCTTAATAGCTATAGAGTCCCTGCAAATAGGAACTGGGAAACTAGTGAACCTATCTATAGAGTTATGTGTAGAAAGAGAGTGTCCTGAATTATGTATTTGAGAAATGTACTGAGAGGTGCAGGACAAGGGAGTAGTCCGTGATTCAAACATAGTATTGGTTATATCATTTATAGTGTTACTACACTCACTGGTCACAAGGGGAGTAGTCTGTATTTCATTCATACTATTGGTTGTATTTTTCTTCGGAGAGAAGCCTTTTAAAAGAATAGGAGGATAATTAGTGTGCCTTAAAAAGACTACATCTTTAACAATCGAATTCAGTAAATCAGTAGGGTAACCTCTCTCTATAAGAAAGGAACTAAAAACATCACATTCACATAGAAAAACATTATCATCAGAAATAATCCTAGACAATCTGATGTACTGACCTCTGGCCATATTAACTTTCATAAATAGAGGATGCATACTGCAGAAATGTAAATAATTATTTCTGAATGTCTTTTTCCTAAATATAGTAGAGTTCCAAGTTAAAGAATTTGTATCAATGGAAATAAGTACATCTAAAAAGTTAACCTGCTTCCCAAAAGCTGAAATCTTAAACTTTAGAAATGGAATACTATCAGATAAGGAATTAATAAATGTAAACAAATCAGACTCACATCCCTTCCATACAAAAAAGAGGTCATCAATGTAACGTCGGTACAGAAGAATATTATTAAAACCAGGTAAATATACTAGAAAGTTACATTCCCACCAGGCTAAAACTAAATTTGCAAAGGCTGGAGCTAGTATATGTAATTCCTGTATATGTAATTGCTGTTGGAAGAAGTATTTTATATCCAAAATATAAGTTATGTTGCTTTTTATTTGTTGTATTTTGTATTACTTTATTGCATTTTTCTATTTTGAATATTGTGATTTGTTTTCTTTACCTTGTGTTTTACTTGAATTCTGCTTTTAACTGCATATTAAAATTTGAAAAGAGACCACAGCTCTGTCTCTTGTGAGTTAGGCAGAAATAATTTTCCCACCCAGTTACTATTGTGTTCTTAAACACCATTGTCTTCCTAGTTGCCTGCCCCTTATGTTAATTTGACCATATATCTCATTTCCTCTCTGCTTTTACTGGCTTGTGTGAGCAAGCACAAAATTATCATTTTGTGAAATCACTCCCCTTCAACTATTTAAATTTATTGGCCATCCTACTGTATTCCATAGTACCAGAATACAAAAGTGACCACCCCCTTTCAATCTATCTTCTGTTTTAAAAATAGTGACTTTCCACTAAAACTTTACTTTTTAGACAGGTAAAATTTAAGTTACCTACTTTCAGATCTAATTCCTCTAGTGCACACTACAGTGTTTAGGATAAACCATTTTTTTCATCTTACCTTTAAGCATCTATTGCAAGACCACCAGTTATTGGAGAGGCCACATTCTGCCTGTCAGTAGTCATCTTGGGATTAGTGCTTCTGTTTTCTCCTGGTGAGAGAAGGAGTGTAGTTACATTATTTCCTGGAGACTGCTGATCACCAGAAAGCTTAATAACTGCTTTATAGGTGATAGCTTGGAATCTGTGCTTATATTCTGATCCTGGTGAGAGTAGGAGCAGAGTGCATTGATTCCTGACTCTTTCTGGTTGGAGTCCATGTGACTAGCACTTGCTCTAAAACCTGCTGGAAAGCACTAGGAAGCCTTAAACTGATACAAGCACTCAACTCTCCTTGTTAATAAGGAGAAATTAATTGTAGGAACTAAACAGCCTATAATTTCAAAGTACCTTGCCAAGGTGGGGGGGGGGGGAGCACCTAACCAGGCATTTCCAAGGGTCAGCTTCTGGTGATTTCTCCTGTCCACCTGGTGAATCTGGACATACTGGGGCAATGCAGTAATTGTCTCATGTACACAGACAACCCACTCCTTGTATCACCCAACACAACAACCTGCGAGAGATGCACTTACATAGCCAAACTGGAAGCAAACCTCTCACCAGCTAAGATTGTGCTAGACAATCAAGAGGAGAAGGTTAACACCTGCACTACACCTCAAGCAACACATAGCCCTTCACAACTCTTACCACCAACACTCACACATAGCAACACTAAACTGACATATGCAGAGGCCCTTAACCTGCCCAAGTAACAAGGACCTCCGAAAGCTGAAACGCAAACAAACACCAATCACAACCAAAGTATAACATAGCTCACAACACCAGTGTGCCACCCAACAACAGCCCCTAAGGGAAGACAATGTACCCAACACTTTAGTCAAAGTCAGGCACACTGATGTCCCACTCACCAGGCTGAACAAGGAGAAAATTACAGTCAGCTGCCTGTTGGATGCCAGGATCCGCCACATAACGCAGGCACTCAAGTCACTCCACAACTCTGTCATTGTCCATGTTGGAGTGAATGACTTGAGATGTACCTCCCTGGACTACATGAAAGGAGACATGGAAGAGCTCTCAGATCATGTGACCCAGGCAGGTATGACCCTAGCCCTGAGTAGCATCCTGCCTTCACCCAGAATGATACCACAGTATAAGGACAAAATGATTGACTTCAACAATTGGCTAAGCTTCTGGTGTCATTCAAAAGGGATCCAGTATCTGTCTGCCAGGGATGACATGACTGACAAACCACGATGTTTTGCCAGAGATAGTCTGCACCTGTCGCCCCTGGGATTCAGGTTGCTGGCTAAGGCTCTTGCCACCCCTATAGTACCTTTTTTAGGCAAGCCTCAAATGAAAAAACCACCACCATAACAGGTACAAGTATGCAAAATCTGAAGGTAATGCTACTCAATACTAGAAGTCTAAACCTCAAAATGCACTCTCTCGAGGCACTCCTAAAAATGGAGAACATATCTGTGCAGTAACTGAGACCTGGTTCAAGGCTCCAGAGAGCACCCCTGCAATACCAGGCTACAACTCTTACCACACTTTCGGCCACCAAACCAGGACCAAAACACTAAAGGTGGAGGAGTGTCCATATTCACCAAGGATATTCACACCTCCAGGGTAGTTGCCCAACACAATGCATCTGAAATTCTCCAGGTGCAACTAACACTCGATAAGACTGCAATCCAAAGTGTAGCTTGCTACAGATCCCCCACCGTGCACCAAGACTCTCACTACACCTTTCTAAACATACTGGAAAATATTAAGGTACAACCAAGCACCCTAATACTGGGTGATTTCAACTACCCTGCCATTAACTGGGAAAACTACTCATGTAAAAGCACCCTTGCCCAACGGTTCCTGGAATTCATAAATTCCAACACCCTGGATCAACTAATCCATAGTCCCATCAGGGGCTCCAATATCCTGGATCTGGTCATTACCAACATGGGAAATCGATGCTCCGCACCAGTGGTCACCCCCTCGTTGGTTAGGTCTGACAATAAGCTAATCACCTTTGAGATCCACATCTCACCCCCACCCTCCAGTAAGGAAACATTCATAAAAAACTTCTCCAAGGCCAACTTCATGCTACTCAGGTCAGAAATGACAAACGTCATGACACACATGCAGACAGGAACTGAAAGTTCGATTGCCAAATCCTACACTAAAGCACTGTATGAGCACATCCACTTGTGCATGAATTGTGCCATCCCAAATAGAACCAAGACACTCTCCTCCAAAAAAAGGAAGCCAAACTGGTGGTCCCCTGTCATAAACAAACTATACAACAGAAGGAAGAAACTGTTGCAGAAAAGAGGAATCCCAGGGTGCAAAAAACTTCCTTACCAGCCTCAGTAAGAAGCTGAGATCCCTCATAAAATCCTCCATAGCTAGTTACGAAAATAAAATTGCCAAAGATTCCAAAGACAACCACAAAGCATTCTATAGCTATGTCAAGAATCTAAATAGCAATGCTCATATCTGCTCTGAGCTACAACAGAATGGCATTAAATACACTGATCCCAAGGACATTGCCAATATCCTGGCAGATAGATTCAGTGCCAACTTCACCCCCGTCTCACCCCCTAAAGGGCCCATCTCAATACTGAAAGAATGCCAAATCCCGGTAATCACGGCCACACAGGTAAAAAACGCACTCTCCAAAGCCAAGAATACAGCATCCATGGGACCAGACAACATCCCGGGCTGTGTACTACATGAACTACAAAATGAACTGGCACCTCACCTAAGTGTTATGTTTAATCATAGCCTCACCTCAGGATTCGTGCCCACTGAGTGGCGTACAGTTATCCCACTCCACAAGGGGGGATCCACCTTGGATCCTGGGAACTACCATCCCATCAGTCTGACAAGCCTGATTTGCAAGGTCATGGAACCTATTATTATGGACCTTATAAACAAAGACATTGGCAACTTTCAAACACTGGACCCCACCCAGTTTGGGTTCATGAAGGGCCGATCATGTCTCCTGAACCTAACTGACTTCTTCGAATCAGTCTCCAGAGCCATGGACAAGGGTAAGGCAGTCCACACAGCCTATTTGGACCTTGCCAAGCCCTTTGACATCATCCCCCACTCTGAAATCATAGATAAACTTACTAAACTAGGTATAAATCCCTACGTCATTCGATGGGTTGCCAACTGGCTTACTGACAGAACCCACACTGTAAAAGTAGCCGACTCCAAATCCAGCTCCAGACAAGTGACAAGTAGAGTACCTCAGGGTTCAGTCCTGGGACCGCTCTTGTTTGGCATCTACTTCTCTGAAGTACAGGCCAACACTAAGGGACTCTGGCTAACAAAGTTTGCAGATGACTGCAAACTGGGAGCCATTACTGAATCCCCAAATGATGTGGATATTCTACAAAAGAGCCTTACAGAAACAGATGCTTGGTGCCAGAGCCATGGGCTCAAGCTCAATGCCAAGAAGTGTATAGTTATCCCCTTTGGGAAAAACCATGTAGCCATGAATTGCCAAATAGGTGGCAGTACACTAAACACTGAAAGTGTGATAAGAGACTTAGGAACACAGGTGGACACTGGTCTCACCTTCGATAACCACATCGCCACAACAGTCAGGAAATCCTTCTATGTGGCACACCTCATCACTAAGGGCTTTTCATCCAGAAAAAAGGAGGCCATTGTCCCACTGTACTCATCCCTCATTAGACCCATCATAGAGTACAACGCCCCATTTGATATGTACCTCACAAGACATCTGCAACAACTGGAAAGGCCACAGAAACACCTCACTAAAAGAATCACAGGCCTAAAGCAGATGCCCTATGCTGACCGACTAAAAAAACTCCAGCTATACTCTGTCGCATATCGTCTACTCAGAGGCGATCTCTGCTTAACATACAAGGCCATGTCAAACCCAGAGCTGTTGGACATGCTACACTTAAAGAAATCCCAATCCATCAGAGCCACACGCTCCAGGGACCGAAACCTTGTCATCACAATGAACAAAACATGCTGGAGGGATAGGTTCCTGACCCAGAGACTCCCCATACTCTGGAATAGACTGCCCATACATGTCAAGCAGTGTACCTCCTTGGCCTCTTCAAAAGGAACCTTGATGACTGGATGGGAGATAGGAAATTTACCCTGGGGATCACGTCAGTCGCCCTGCTAGACAAGGGTCCAGGAAAGTAAATATTGTGGGAAGAAATAGCCAGGGAATTGTTATGGCTAGGCTTGTACAAGCCCTAGAGCCGATAGCCTAGTACCAACCTATGAACCTATGTAAGTATTTAATGTCCACACACACACACACACACACACACACACACACACACACACACACACACACACACACACACACACACGCACACACACACCATGCTTCCCAACTAACAGAGTTTTGCAGACTGTCTAGATTTTTGCCTCATATTTTTGGTCTGTTCCTCTTAAAAATGTGTAGTTTTCTGGCAAATCATTGAGGACTGAAGTCAGTAAATAATGACAGACATTTGAGTTTCAGACTTCATACACCAGAAAAATGTACGCTAATACAAAATCTGTTATTTTATTAACTTTGTACATTTATAAGAGCAATATTTAAAAACTGTCCTACTTTGAGGCCTTTGCCCCCCCTCCACCCATAATTTTTAGCTTTGTCCAGATTTCTTGCACTAAGAGATTGAGAGGTATCACACACACACAAACACACACACACACACACACACTCAGAAGATAGATTCACACACATATACATAGAAAACTTCAGACATATATTCAGAAGCACAGACAGACAGCCTTACACACATGCAAATAGAAATAAATACACACACACACAAATACACACACACACACACACACACACACACACACACACACACACACACACACACATACACACAGCACTTAACAGCTATTTTGTTGAGTGAACCTATTCTCAGATACCTCCTTATGAACAAATGAATAAAAAAACAGAATGCAAGCTGAGAGAATACAAGACACTGCAATTCTCCCTCCTTCCACTTTAGTGTCCCTGATTTTGCTGCTTGATGTTGTCCACTGATTTCTTGGTAATTCACTGAGTATTAAAATCAATCAGTAATGCCAGATTAAAAGTGTCATACCTCTTAATGTTTTAAGAAATCTGTGTGATGGAATGGCTGTTGCTGTCAGTGCAATCTCTGTCTCCTTCCCTGTCTTTTGCTTTCTGTCACACAAGCACACACACACACACACACACACAGACACACACACACATACACACACACACACACACACACACACAAACACACACACAAACACACACACACACTCTTTTTTTAATCTACTTTTTCATTTAGTTTTATGATCGCTAAACAGCAATTCGATGTTTAGCGGGCGTAAAAAAATAAGTAATTTACTTTTTTACTGCCTGAGCTTCATGGCAGCTTAATATGCTGATGTGAAGAGGCAGACTTATTTTTCAGATGGTATTACCCTCCTGGAGGATGTTCATTCTCCCATCAGGGTGTTGATGTACATGTCACCCATTTTCGAATGGACTATTATATGCAATGTAACCACAAAATAATATAAGATGTTATCATAATGTCTTAGGATATCATGTTCTGGAGATTAGATTTCTAAGCCAGGGTTCATAAGATTTCACTGTGTATTTCTCCTTCCAATGCAGGCATTGACATCTTAGCATCTAACTCTTTTCCCTAAGAAAGACAGCTCATAATCAATATTTCTTAGTGTCAGTTGCTATCTCTACCTTGTCTATTTTGTTGTTCTTTTTCCTTTATGAGTCTGATGCACAGAATCCATTTCAGTTTGCTTAGCGTTCTTGTATTTTTACTCAGAAGGAATATCATTAGGGCTCTTGTCTATTAATATATACTACACCCTCCTTCTTCATACCTCTGTCTTTCTTTCTCAAGTGTGAGTGAACATCATCATCGCACCCTCTTTTTTCTGTAATCTCCTATCCCTCTGCAAGGAGTACCTCAGGACAAAATTCATTTTATTTTTTTCTTTTCTTTTCTTTCTCTTGCCTTATAGAAACGTGTTGTTCTCTGTCTTCCATTATTTGAGGCTTCTGTCTTACACTGAAAGAAATGGGTTTAGAACTCAAGTCCTGCATCCTCCTTTTGTTACAATAATGTATTTTCTTTTTGCCAAGCTTCCCCATTTTGATCACTCATCTGATGTGTATACTTCTCTATTTTATCTCTTTCTGATTTAGCCTGACAGAAAGTTTTGAGTTCTGCTGGGATAGTCCATTTTCCACATCTCCTAATTTTATTTCTTTGCAATACACCCTTTCAGTGAGTTATTCCTTCTCTACAGTATGGTTAGTCATTTGTACTCCTTGATCTGTAACAGTTTCAGGCTGTAATGACATGTCAACTACTCTGTAACAGTTTCAAGTTAGAATATTTTATAGTGTAACTTCTTTCCTTCTACTGGTTCTTCTCTTGCAGGATGCTCTGCCATAGTTATATGCTGACATATATTTTTAAATGATATAGTTTCTTCTTCTCTGTATGTCCTTAGCCAAATGTTTTTATCATTAGGGCTATCTACCACTATACCTTAATCTTTACTGAATTCATACATTCTTATGAATATGTCTGGTGGTCGCTCCCCCTTTTTCCAGGTTAGCTGTAAAGTACTTAGTGAGAACTGTCAAAAAGATAGTGTAACACATTCTGTTGTGTTACAGAAAGTCAGGGAAACATTACTGTCACAGACAGCAGACAGGATGAAATGTGTCTTGAATTCTTCCCCTGTCATTTGCTGGTCAGTACTGGCATATTTAATTGCCTAGCGCAGTACCCATTCCTAACAAATGAAGCAGGGGGTGCTTAACAGTTGTTAAAATTGGGTCTCGCAATATAGAAATGTTTAACTGATTTGTCTGTTTCATTATATCAGACCTCAATCACCACACATTATGCACTATAGTGATATTATTTCTAGTACAAAATAGATCTATGAGACTCTTTTTGCCACATTTAAAACAGTGTATGTTTACACACTGTAAAGTATCTGTTTTAAAAGATTCTATCTTTAGAAAATAAAATATATAAAATATCTGATGGCTAAGGTTCCTTTTGCAGTGAGTTGTTCATTTTATTTTCTAGTGTATATATGGCAGTTCTGGGTGTGTGATTTTTTTTTTTTTTTTTTTTTTTGGTATTTTCTTTCAATTTGTTACCAGAACTTGATGCAGGTTTAACCATAGGTTTGAATTATTCAGTTATTTCACTGCATAAAAAACCTTCTTCCAGTACAACAAATTTTTCAGCATCATTTGAATGTGTTTGACACACCCATTTTTTAAGTAGCAGGTAAAGTTCTTTTAAACCTATCAATGGCTAACATTTTTTAGCATATTACTTTGGTATGTTGACCCTCAGGATTTAACCATAATTTAATTATATGTAGTAGGAAAAAATCCTCGGTTCCACCACAGCTGTAAAAATGTTAAAAACAAACTTTAATCTTCAGTAAAAACAACAAAAACAGGAGCACAGTAAAATTCCCTGATAAGCACTTTCGGCTTACTAGCCTTCATCAGATCATATGTCTTAGCTGTGCTCACCCTGAATTTAAAGACAGAATAAACCAATCAAGGTTCCAGACACATAGTCATAAACCAATGAAAACTCTTTAGTTTGCATACAGCATATCTCCTGTGTCTTGTTGTGAACCAATCATTATTGTGTCTCAAGGTATCAAATGTCTGGTATCCTAGTGGCAGAACTATCCAATAGCAGCAAAGTTAATGATTTGCATACAGCATAAATCCTGCTTCTTGTTATAGCCAATCATATTTATGCCGTCAAATATCCAATCTACAATCTACAATTTTCTTGTCCTGTAGCCTTGTTGCTATTGGATAGTTCTGCCACTAGAATAGCAGACATTTGATACCTTGAGACACAATAATGAACTGGGGTATGCTAGGATATCAGCTACAGTCTTTATATATTCAGTTAATAGCTTAGCAACAGGTAAGGCAGTAGTTTTTGTTAAGGATATATATTGTAACAATAAAAAAATGGCATGGGTTTAAAGGGAAAAGAAGAGCTAAGCATTGATTGTATACGAGGAGGTCGATAGAGACTATCAGTAGTATTGTTTGTTAGGGATGCTACAGTTTTAAAATAAATGTGTATTGAAGTTAAAAGTTATTTGCTCATTAGATGTTGCAGTGCATCTGCTGGGTAGAGGGCTTTTACTGGTTTCAAAAGCTATATTATAGTGCTCCAGAATTTTTTAGGATTATGATATTGTATGTCTTGCAAAGTAGTTTAAATTTGTCTTTTGTCATTTTTACAAGTAATTTACTGTAGTCACAAAGACTTCTGTATTGCTGATAAATGTGTTTATATTTGGTTGTTAACCATGCCTTCCAAAGTTTTCTCTTTCTCTTGTTTGTTGTTTTGTAGTTAAAGTAAGCTGGGGCTTGTTCTTTACTCATTTTTTACATAGTGGGGCTTGCTCTTCTAGTTGATTGAGAAAAGTTTTGTTAAATTACTGAGCAACATCATTAAGAAGAAGATGTTGTAGTTCTAAAGTAGAAATAAAACTGGTTTTGTTACTGTTAGATTACGTAGTAATTTATAATAGTAAGGTTTGGGTAAGGTAATGGTCACTGAGATTGTCTGGAAGAAGACCAGAATGAGATATGTGGCTAGGATGAGTTGTTAAGATCCTGTCTAGAGTTGAATAGATATTGGAAGATTTATTGTACCTAGTTGGATAGGAAGTAAGTTGTGTGCAAATGAAGATGAAACCATCACTGTTGTTTCATGTCTTGTTAACTGTACAAGAAAATATAAAGTGCCAGCAGAATAAGTGTTCAGGAGGCTTGAAATATTATATGAAGTCAAGAAATTCATTTTTGAGTGCTTGCTCCCTGAAATATTTCCAGAAATATGATAAGTTGACTTGACCAGGCTGAACAAGGAGAGGGTCACAGTAAGCTGCCTATCGGGTGCTAGAATCCGCCACATAACACAAGCACTCGGGTCACTCCACGGCAAGTACAAATATGACACAGTCATTGTCCATGCTGGTGTGAACGACCTGAGACGTACCTCTCTGGACTACATGAAAAGAGACATAGAGGAGCTCTCTGATTATGTAGCCCAGGCAGGTATGACCCTAACCCTGAGCAGTATCCTTCCTTCACCAAGAATGATGCCACAATATAGAGACAAGATGATCAGCTTTAACAATTGGCTTAATGTCTGGTGTCATTCAAAGGGGATCCAGTGTCTGTCTGCCTGGGATGACATGCTTGACAAGCCACGCTGCTTCGCAAGGGACGGCTTGCACCTGTCACCCCTGGGATTCCGGATATTAGCTAAGGCTCTTGCCACCCCCATAGTGCCTTTTTTAGGCAAGGCTCAAATTCTAAACCTACCACCCTAGAAAACAAAAATGGGAAGAAACTGTGGGTAATGCTGCTCAATGCCAGAAGTCTAAATCTCAAAATGCACGCACTCGAGGCCCTTCTCAGTATGGAGAACATCGATGTCTGTGCTGTAACTGAAACCTGGTTCAAGGCTCCTGAGAGCACCCCGGCACTATTAGGTTTTACCTCATATCATGCGTTCCGGCCCCAAAACCCGGACCACACTACAAAAGGAGGGGGTGTATCCATATTCATAAAGGATACCCACACCTCCAGGTTGGTGGCAATGCACGAAGCTTCAGAAACCATCCAGGTGCAACTAACCATAGGCAAAACTGCTCTACAAATTGTAGCATGCTACAGGCCACCCTCTCAAACTCAGGAACCCCACACAGCCTTCCTGAAGACACTGGAGGGTATAAATGTATCTCCAAACACCATCATATTGGGTGACTTCAACTACCCGAATATAGACTGGGAACATTACTCAAGCCCTAACTTTCTAGCCCAATGGTTCCTGGAGTTCATAAATTCAAATGCCATGGAACAGCTAGTCACTGTTCCCACGAGAGGAGAAAATATACTAGATCTCATTGTCACAAACATGGGGACAAAATGCCCCACACCGGAAGTATATCCCTCATTGGTGAGATCTGATCATAAACTAATCTCACTGGAAATCCACATCCCGCCCCACCCCAAACAAAAAGACCATAGTGAAGAACTTCTCTAAAGCAAACTTCACACTACTCAAGACTGGTGTAGTATCCTTCAAGGCCCCTGAGCCAGAGGAAACCACAACCCAAGCTGCGGAAGCCCTTACAAATGCCTTCTATGAACACCTCCAGGACTGCATGGATCAGGCAATCCCAAATAAAACCAAGACTCTTTCCACAAAGGGCAAACGTCCAGTCTGGTGGACCCCAGCCATTAACAAACTTTACAATAAGAGGAGAAAGCTATTACATGATAGAACAAAATCCATAAAAGGGAAGTCACCCCTGATCATTATTAGTAAAAAATACGAGCACTCATAAAATCAACTAAGGCCAATTTTGAGAGAAAAATTGCCATGGATTCAAAGGACAATCATAAGGCCTTTTTCAGCTATGTTAGGAACCTGGGTGGAAACTCCCAGATATGCTCAGAATTAGTCCAAAATGATACAAAAATCACTGAACCCACAGACATTGCCAACATACTGGCAGACAGGTTCAGTGCAAACTTCACCCCCCTCTCCCCCCCTAAAGGAGAGATAACTATCCCAGCCCGAGTGTAGCCTCCCGGACATCTCAAATGCGCAGGTGAAAGCTGCTCTCTCTAAAGCTAAAAACACAGCATCAATGGGACCGGATGGTGTCCCCGGCTGTGTGCTACACGAGCTAAATGAGGAATTAACCCCGCACATAAGGCAGCTGTTTAATCTCAGCCTTACCACAGGATACGTGCCCAAGGAGTGGCGTACGGCAACTGTGGTCCCACTCCACAAAGGCGGCCTCTATGGACCCTGGTAATTACCGCCCCATAAGCTTAACAAGTCTAGTCTGCAAAGCTATGGAGAGGATCATAATGGAGCTCATAAACAAAGATATAGGGGACTTGCAGACATTGGACCCGACCCAGTTTGGCTTTGTCAAGGGAAGATCATGCCTTTTGATCTTGGTCGACTTCTTCGAAACAGTCACCAAGGCCATTGATGAGGGAAAGGCAGTCCATACAGTCTACCTTGACCTTGCAAAGGCTTTCGACACAATACCCCACTCGGTATTGTAGAAAAACTTACCAGCTTAAATGTAAACCCATATGTCACAAGATGGGTTGCAAACTGGCTTAAGGACAGAACCCACAGGGTTAGAGTTGCTGGCGCTGTGTCAGACTCCAAGCCGGTCACAAGTGGTGTCCCACAGGGCTCGGTCCTTGGCCACCTATTGTTTGGCATCTACTTCTCAGAAGTACAGGCCAGCATGGGAGGACTTTGGCTGACAAAGTTTGCAGACAACTGCAAACTGGGCGCCATAGTGGAAAGTGCATCGGACACGGATATCCTTCAGAAGGGACTCACGGAAACAGATAGCTGGTGCCAGAGCCATGGCCTGAAGTTAAACGCCAAAAAATGTATAGTCATACCCTTCGGGAAAAACAAGGTAACCCCAAGCTACCATATAGGTGGCAATCCACTAAGCACAGAAGAGGTTATCTGGGACCTGGGGACCCAGGTTGACAGTGGCCTTTCTTTTGACACTCACATTGTAAAAGGTAACCCCAAGCTACCATATAGGTGGCAATCCACTAAGCACAGAAGAGGTTATCAGGGACCTGGGGACCCAGGTTGACAGTGGCCTTTCTTTTGACACTCACATTGCTAAAGTGGTTAGAAAGACCTTCTACATTGCCCACCTGATCATGAAGGGATTCACATCCAGATCTAGTGAGGTCATTGTTCCCCTGTACTCTTCACTTATCAGACCAATGATCGAGTACAATGCCCCATTCGGGATGTATCTCACCAGACATCTGCAGCAATTGGAGAGACCCCAAAAGTTCCTCACCAAAAGGATAAAGGGACTCCAAAATCTGTCATATGCTGCCAGATTGAAGAAACTCCAGCTCTATTCAGTCGCATATCGTCTGCTCAGAGGTGACATGTGCCTGACATACAAGGCCATGTCCAACCCGGAATTAATGGACATGCTCCACCTCAAAAATCCAAATCCACCAAAACCACTAGAGCAAGCAACTTAAACCTTAGCACGGATATAAATAGGACGTGCTGGAGGGATAGATTTATCACTCAGAGACTCCCTATGCTGTGGAATAAAATCCCGGTCCATGTGAGGCAGAGCACCTTGCTGACTCTGTTCAAGAGAAATCTAGACCTGTGGATGGGAGATCATAGGTTTACCCCGGGAATCATCTCTGTGTCACTGCTGGACAGAGGCACAACAAACTAATGGGCACAGTATTTTTTCATATAAGGGGTGGCGTAAGCCACAAAAATTTGGGCTAGGCTTATAAATGCCTTAGGGCAGATAGCCTAGTATAAACCTATGAACCTATGAACCTAAGTAAATAAGTAAGCTGATTTGCATAAGTAACAGTATAAGTACACCTAGTATTTCACAATCCATACAGCTAGAAGTGCAATGATAATTTTTTTCCACCACCATCTAAGGTTGCATCTCATGTTATGCTATATGTTGCAAGTCAGTTGGCTTTTGAAATATTAGTGTAAATTTGGAAATACTGAATATATTCATAATTACTAGCAAACAACTATCACTGTCTCCTTTATAGTGCATTATACATGGACGGTGGCAATATGTCTCTCATCAAGACTTTTCACACTATGGCCCTCAATAACATGTAGCTGTCTCGGTTATGAAAATGTGAACATAAATACGAAAATATTAATAACAAGTCACAGTGGTTAAAATCTCCAGTGTAGTCTATCCTAGAATAAGTCTTTGTTCCATTTTGTTTCTTACACCATGCCCTTTCATATACTGTAAATTATTAATTGTTAAGTCAAATACTTAAAGAATCCAATCCCCAAAATGACATGACTCCATTGGGAAATATGAGTATTAAAAGCAAGTATAGCAAATGTGATATAGTGTGCATGAGTTTAGGAACTTTAATCAACATAATCCCATGCTGGTAAGACCACCTTCACTTTATCCCTAAGCAAAATATCCTTCTAAAAAATCAGTCCTGCTTCAGGAAAGTAAATAATGTGGGAAGAAATAGCCAGGGAATTGTTATGGCTAGGCTTGTATAGGCCCTAGGGCTGATAGCCTAGTACCAACCTATGAACCTATGAACCTATGAACCTATGGAGCACCATACCAGACAAAATAAGAAACAAAATCATTATTCCACTTTTTAGATATCTACTCAGAGATTACCACAGAGAAACATACAAAGGCAGTTGTATTTCCAGGCTTTCTTTTATTTGCTTTACATTTCTTTTCTCCTCTCATAATGAATACAGAATGTGTTATTTTTTTTTATTTTTCACTTTATTACATTGCATACAGTATACTAAATACATCCTTTTGTTTATGAAATGAATTAAATGAAAGAGTTATGTCCAGTTTTTATGTAATTATCACTGTTAATAATATACTGCTATCATCTAAACGACTGTTTTATGGTTTTTATGTATGTTTTGACTTGTAAAACTACTCAATGTATTAATGTATTGGTCTCCCTTGTGACCTAAGTCATGGCTGAAAAGGGTTCTTGAACCATTCAAAATACCTGGTTTGCAAATTAACAAATCAATAAATAAAATAAATTTTGATGCTGTGCCATTCCTCACAGATATTCTATCCAGCTGCCTCGGGCCGCTGCTAAGACCAGGTTTAGGTCTGAGTCCTCTGGACTTGTGTGTCCTTCCATGCTTATGAGCTGTTGAATCACTACCAAGGTAGCTTTGCTAGTGAGAATCTATTTGGTGGCCATGGCAGGTTCATCAGTGAGAATCCATGTGTTGGCTGTGGCAATTTCATGAGTGAGAATCCATGTGGAAGCCATGACAGCTTCATGAGTGAGAATCCATATTGCAGGCTCAGCAGTTTTGTGAGTGAGAATCCATGTGGTGTCTGGGGTAGCTTCATGAGCGAGAATCCATGTGATGACTGTGACAGCTTTGTGAGTGAGAATTTATGTGGTGACCATAAAATCTTCACAAGTGAAAACCCATGTGGTAGCCATGATAGCTTCATGAATGACAGCCCATGTGATGATCATGGAAGCTTCATAAGTGAAATCCCGTGTGGTGGCCATGGCAGTTTCATGAATAGGAACCCATGTGGTGGATAGGTCAGCTTTGTGAGTAAGAATTCATGTGGTGACTATGGTAGCTTCGTGGGTGAAAATCCACACAGAGATTTCGGAGGTACCTCAAGCTACACCTCTTTCACTGAGTATTATGGATCCCCTTCTAATTTCTTTTAATTTCTTAATTTTAATTCTAACTCTTTTGTAAGCTATTAGCTCTTATATTTACCCTAATTTTTAATTATTATACACAGCATACAATGCCATAGGCAATAATCTTCTATTGGTACTTTATTGTTTTGTTAATCCAGTGTCCGTTGTTGTTAAGTTTATGCTTGTGATTTGTAATGTGCCTAGTCTTATCAACAATGATTGACTTAAAAAATGCATTTTTTTTTAATTACAGTAACTTCAAGTGATGATTTTAAAATCTGTACACATTTCTTAAATGAGGAAGTGAGCTGGTCTCATGACCCTTTTATGTATGACCAAGGATATTAGACATAGACTAAAATGATATACTGCATAAATCATAAACTAATATTAACATAACAAATGATAGAAAATATTTCATAGACAACACCAAAACAATAACATGCTGCAGTACACAAATCATGCAACAGCAGTAGCATAACAAGCAGCAATAGACATTTTCCAGATTCATATATGGTTATGAGAAAATAGGAGAACATTCATGCTCACTTCATATTTCACACTAGTAAGAATCCAGTAGTAATATGGTAAAACAAGTTATCTCAGAATTCCAGGAAAGAAGATGGATTGCAGCACAGAGACCTGGCTCAAGCCACATATTAATGATAATGAGTAACCTCCCCTGGGTTGTAATCTACCGAGGAAAGACACAACATTCAAAAGGGATGCTGGTATTTCCATACTATACAAAAGAAACCTTACTACTGACAATATGAACATTAATCCCCCTACATTTAATAACACAGAGACCCTATTCACAAAAGTAAAACTCAATACTTAAAAACAACTAAACATAATTGGTGCACATATTCCCCCTGGTAACAACATTAACACACTAGAATCCATTCTCCACTGGTCATTCCAAGCCCTCTCTCATGAAACACTCATACTAGGTGACTTTAATATCAACTGGTCTGCTTGCAACTCCCCCCTTCCCACTACTCACATAAACCTCCATGGCTTCACTCAACTAATCCAGACCTCTGCCAGAACTGACAAATCTACCAAGAAAGAGTCTATTTTAGACTGGATCCTTACCAACCAGCCTTCCCTATCATATAACTCTGGGACACTACCTGACAGTCTTAACAACCACCTACCTACCTTCATTCTAACTTGTTGTGTCTTTCGGCTTTTCCCTGTTAGGGGTTGCCACAGCGGAACTCCGGTCCGCTAATGACTGGCAGTAGATTTTTTACATGCCAAATTGCCGGCCCTGACGCACAACCTTCAACGAAGGTATGCCCATTCATGCATGTCTCCACACAAAAGACGCTCTAGCTGAGAATCGAACAGGACAAGGTCTTACTGTAAGGCGACAATGCTACCACAGCACCACCACTGCAGTACACCTTCATTCTAGCTAAGATGCCAAATTAAACACATAAAAACCTCCTCTCTACTACAAATATGCTATACAAAGAACTTCAAATCCCAGACCCTCATAACTGCACTATATCATTGTAACTGGACACCCATTTCCAAACTCCCCCTAGACAAAGCAGTTGATTATTTCAACTCTATTTTCCTAAACATACTTGACCAGCTTGCCCTAACTAGAACAATAAGAACAAAGTCCAACTATGCCCCTGGCTTACCAAAAGTACCTGGCTACTCCTAAAACAGAGAGATAAGGCATGGGAAGCTTGGCATCAAAACAAAACCAACCAAAATAGGCAAAAGTACCTCGAACTAAGAAACAAGTCCAAAAAACAAATAGGAATAGACAAGAAAAGCCACTACTACAACATCCAGGCAAAACACAAAACAAACCCACAAAACTTCTGGGCAGCCGTCAATAAAATACTCCAACCTGGGAAAACCAGTACCCCACCCCCAAACATTGACACCTCCACTAGCAACATCGCAACTCAATTTAATGAATACATTACCAACTCCATTCTAAACCTGACTACTAACTGCTCTCCCACAACTTATCCAAGCCCCCAAACCTCAACAACTGACCAAAATTGCTTCCCCCTTCAACCAGTTCCAATCAACACAATATATAAATATCTGACAAAGGTAAAACCCACTACCCTTATGGCTGATAGACTCCCAGGGGAATACCTCAAAATCACAGCCAAAGCCATCTCATACCCCATCTCACTATTAATAAACAGGTCAATCTCTGAACAACATATTCCAACCCTCTGGAAAATTTCTCATATAATACCAATACACAAAGGCGGCAATTCAACTGAGCTATCAAACTACCGTACAATTGGCATACTATCCCCTCTGTCAAAAATCCTAGAAAGATGCATACATTCCCGAATACTAAACCATTTACTAATAATCTCCTGGATGAAACACAACATGGATTCTGGCCCAGCCACAGTACACAACTGCCCTTATCAGCTTCGCCAATACCATAAATTAACAGTGGAACAAAGGTAATCTGGTCTCTACCGTTTTCTTGGATCTTTCCAAAGCATTCGATACGGTCTCTCATTTCAAACTGCTAACTGTACTGTCTGAACTCAAACTACACAACTCCACACTATCATGGCTCAAAAATTATCTCTCAAACCATCAACAAGCCATAAAATGGCAAAATTCCCTATCCACCCCTTTTTCCTGTAAACTTAGATGTTCCACAGGGATCCATACCTTGGACCCCTTGTCTTCACCATATTCACCAACAACCTCCATAAAGCCACCCTCCATACCAACCTGGCCCAATATGCTGACGATTCTCCCCTAATCTGCTCTGCCCCCTCACTTCAACTACTCCAACAAGTCACCCAACAATTCTCTACAGCAATTGAAAACTGGCTATCTGACTCAAAACTAATACTCAACCCCCCAAAAAAAAAACAATTAATGCTATTCCATCCTTCCAATGCTACTGATCCAATCCCTTTATTTAAAATAACCTCATCCAACAATACCACTATCACACTAGCCATACAAACTAAACTACTAGGAGTAATCATAGCTCACAACTTGAAATTTGACAAACATGTAGCGCAAACCATAAAAAAGGTTCGCAAAAAACTAGGCACCCTCTATAGATGCAAAAATTACCTAAACCCCAATAGTAAAGTCACCATTGCAAGAATGCACCTACTGTCCACACTAGTCTATGCCTCCCCAGTTCTAATCAATCTAAACAAAGGTGACCTAAACAAATTAACTATCTGCTACAACAAAATAGTAAAATTTGCCAGTGACTCATCCTATAAATCCCGCCACTGCCAATCCCTCAAACAACTATCCTGGCTAGAATTAGCAAACCAATTAACCTTTAACCAACTTACAATAGCCCACCAAATCCTCTATCAGCCCCCCCCCAAAAAAAAAAACCCAGCCCTACAAGGACTACTATACCACTATATTTATTTATTTAATTTATTTATTTATATTTGTTGACCGGGAGTGTCCGACTGGACGTAGGTCCATTTTCAGCGGAGGCCCGGGGAGAAAAGCTCCACAGTTAAAATAAACAGACAGTAGTTACATTGGATTACATAGCGATTAACAATTTACATGGCAATTACTTACAACATATTTACAGATGAAGAACATAGTACATCAGTAGGCAACTAGAATCTTTATCTGTGAAGTACATAACAGACATTAACAAATGTTACAATAAGAAGTTCCTGCTGTATAATAAGTACTAGGCTTATAAGCATCTGAGCTTGCTATAATCAAGGCAGTTAGTGGAGTGGAAAGAAAGGTAGTGGTTGGATGGGGTGGGTGATATTAGAGTGGGAGTTGCAAGGGTATAGCCAGCATGTTTTTAGGTGCGCTTTTAGTAAAGTTTTGAAGTGGGTGCATGATGGTATGGAGGTAATTGTGGGTGGGAGGGAGTTCCATAATTTGGCTATATATTTGACTATACCAGCAATCGTCCACTAAGAAGCAACAACAAAGCACTGGTTTAAATTTCTAAAAGTCAATATAATTCTTGGGACTCCCTTTACTCTAGTGCCATTGTAAAAACATGGAATACACTTCCTCTAGATATCTGGACATTGGATAGCAAACATAGCTACAAGAACCTTCTTAAGTCTTACTTATCCAACTCATGAATATGTTCCTACTCTAGTCCTCGGTAAAATCCTTACTCATGCCTCTTCTCATCCATCCATCAGAGTAAACCTGTCTGGTGGACATCTGCAATAAATAAATTCTATAACAAAAGGAATAAATTGCTGTCCAAGACCAAGAAGGAGCAGGAGCCTGAACAAGCAAATAAGACCACAAGTGAAATCATCCAAAGCAAACTTTGAGTCCAAATTGGCCACATCTACTAGAGACAATCATAAGGCCTTCTTCACATATGTCCGCAACTTCAAAGGAAGCACCCAGATCTTTTCAGAATTGGTGGTCAAGGACACTACATATAGAAATGCTGTAGATATAGCAAACTTGCTGGCTGACAGATTCAGTGAAAACTTCACCCCTGTGTCCCTCCATCAGTAAATCAGGACATCCCCAGTACCTGCCCCCTTCCCCTTATATCTAAGGAGCAGGTCATCACTGCTCTCTCAAAGGCAAAAAATACAGCCTCCGTGGGACCCAATAACATCCCAGGCTGCATCCTAAGTGAACTCAGGCAGGAACGTGCAGCACCATTAGGCACTCTATTCAACCAAACCCTGAGTACTGGTTTCATCCCAGCTGAGTGGAGGACAGCCACTGTCATCCCTTTACACAAGGGTGGAGTGTCCACTGATCCAGGAAATTATAGGCTCATTAGCCTAACTAGCCTGATCTGCAAGGCAATGGAATGGATTATCATGGACCTCATTAACAAGGACATTGGCAACCTCCAAACACTTGATCCCACACAGTTTGGATTCATCAAGAGGAAGTCATGTCTGCTAAATTTGGCAGACTTCTTTGAGACAGTCACCAAAGCCATGGATGAGGGGAAGATGGTGCACACTGCCTACCTTGAGCTGGCCAAAGCCTTTGACATTATTCCCCACTCAGGCATAATAGATAATCTCTCTCAACTAGGCATCAATCCATATGTTACCAGATGAGTAACAAACTGGCTCACTGATAGAACTCACCTAATCAAAACAGGGGAAGCCACCTCAAGCAGTAGACACGTAACAAGCGGCTTACTCCAGGGTTCGGTCTTGGGGCCTGTGTTATTTGAAATATACTTTTCTGAGGTGCAGACCAAAACCAGTGGGCAATGGCTAACCAAGTTTGCAGATGACTGCAAGCTGGGTGCTGTCAACAATTCCCCTAGTGATGTGGACATCCTCCAAGAGGGTATCACTCAGACAAATTACTGGTGCCAGAAACATGGCCTCAAACTGAATACCAAAAAATGCATCATCGCCTTTGGGGAGCGTGACATCCCACCAAATTATCACATTAACAACAACGTCCTAAGCACACAATCAGTTTTGAGGGATTTGGGTACCCAGGTTGATAGCAACCTGACTTTTATCCACCATGTTGCTTCCGTTGTATGGAAAGCCTTCTACATGGCCCACCTCATAAGTAAGGGTATTTCATCCAGGGACAAGGAGGTCATAACATCCCTGTATTCTCCCCTTATAAAGTACATTATTGAGTACAACGCCCCTTTGGGCATGTACCTCGCAAAGCACAGAGCCTAGTAATCTCCTATGATCCTATGATCTCAAAGCTACCTCAGAGAGATCTGCTAGCCCCTCTAATATAAATGTAATTTCTCTGGAAACTCTTACATTTTCTGTGTGTGACTTCAAACAGCTACTACTATGTGGTGTACATGTTACTGTCACTTTAAATTTTTTTACTGCCTATATAACTTAGTACAATTATTGGTGTGTGGTGCAGATGTTACGCTTTACATGTTTCTTCTTTTCTTTTCATTGGTATTACTGTGTAAAGCATTTCTCCCTGGGCCTTCACTGTAAACGGGCAGCCCTGCCCAGTCGGACTTTTCCCGGTAAACAAATGTAAAAAGAATAAATAAAATAAATATACTACTCATATATATATGCATATATATATATGCATATATATATATATATATATATATATATATATATATATATATATATATATATGTATATATATATATATATATATATATTTATATATATTTATTTTATTTATTTACATTTGTTTACCGGGGAAGTCCGACTGGATACAGGTCCATTTTCAGTGGAGGCCCGGGGAGAAAAGCTCCATAGTACAATAGAATCCAGTACATGAGAGAACAAAATATAGAACATACAATTGATTTTAATACATAATAGGTTAGAAGTTAACAGTTTTAGTTAGTACAGTAGACAGTCATTGTCAGATACATAGTAAAAACATTGAGGTACATAGTCAAAAACGTAAAAAAAATAAAGTTTTTTTTTTTGTTGTTTTTTTTACCAGTACCATTCATGACTTGCACATGACTGAACTTGCTCAACACCATGTTCTTCCTTAAACTACAGTAGCTCTCAAGATACAATCACTGTTCTACATCCTCCCTCTTTTACCTTTGTTCTTGATTTCAAATACATGAACAAATTCATTTTAATATTTTCTTTAGACACATTCCAGAATTAAACACCATATTAACAGTTCAACATAGCCTGTCTGATTTCAAGTCCAGTTCACTGTATATATTTAGGATTAGGTTTGCAAACTCTCCCTGCCCGCATCACATACAGATTTTGATTTGAATTAGAAACAGAGACTATCCTTTGAGGTTTATTCATTACTGAAGTATTACTTTGTATTTCAGAACTGTTTGAATGAGGCGGTCTGTCTTCCTGAAGCGGATTAGTTGGTAATTCACTCAAGGAACTGGAATCACAAGTACACTCGGTCTGTTGTGGTTTTGGCTCTGGGACAGGCAAAATGTGTCTGTGATTTCTCCTGTAGTCTACTCCTTTGGACTGAATTATATAGGACCTTGGTTCAGCACAAATGTCCTTCACAATACCTACATGATCATCATCTTTTGAAGTCTGCATTCGAACAACTTCACCTTGCAACAATGGTCGAAGAGGCCTACTGGTTATGTCATAGATTAACTTTTGTGAGTGATGTTTTTTCGATAGTTAAGCTTTGACTACCTTATTACTCTTTGAGGTAGGCACTAACAGCTGTTTGCTGATTGGAAGAGTCATTTGTGTTTGTCTGGACATCAGTCTTTGAGCTGGTGAACCAAGTGTTTGGTCATGAGGAATGTTTTGAAGGTTTAGTAAATTGAGGAATACATCAGTTCCATCTCTTTTGGACTTTTTCATTAAATGCTTTGCACTCTGGATAGCATACTCAGCCCACCCATTAATTTGTGGGTATTCAGGACTGCTGGTCACATGAATAAAGTCCAAAGATGTGGCAAAGTCTTTTAAACTGGTGACTAGTGAATTGTGCACTGTTATCCAAGATGACTTTATGTGGGCTGCCATGGACTGAGAAGTGCCATTTTAGTTTTGCAATTACTGTGCCAGATGTCAAATCATGGAGTAAGTTGACTTCAAACCATCCGGAACAGGAATCAGCCAGGATCAGGTAGTGTTGACCATTCCATTCAAAAATGTCTACTGCTGCTGTTGACCATGGTAAATCAGGGATTGGGTGTATATAAAGAGGCTCTTTTTGCTGATGTGGTTTATTACTGTTGTAAACTGAACACAAAAAAGTCTCTTTTTCAATATCTTTGGACATTGAAGGCCAGAACACAATACCTCTTGCTCTGTTTTTAGTTTATTCAGTGCTGGGTGGCCTTTGTGCAGAATTTGTATATAGTCCTTTTGTAATGATTTAGGAACTACTAGTTTTGGGCCTTATATAATGATGCCATTGTCCACTATGAGCTCATCACTGAATAGCAAATACTGCTGAATGTCAAGTGGCAAACTTGTTTGATCGGCTGACCAGCATTGGTTGATGATATTACTCAGTGTTTGAAGAAATGTGTTTGACTTCCATGGCTTCAAAATCAGCTGTCTCACTTTTGTGTTGTTCTGTCATCTTTCTGGGGGCATGCGACAAGGTATCAGCAAGATATATGTGTTTGCCTTTCATGTAGACAATAGTAAAGCTGTACTTTTGTAACTTTAACATTATGCGTTGCAATCAAGCTGGAGTTGTCTGTATCAGCTTGTTCAAAATAGTTAATAGTGGTTGGTGATCTATTTCAATCTGGATTGGCCTTCTGTATGTATAGTCATTGAATTTGGAACGTGCAAACACAACAGCAAAAAGTTCTTTTTCTGTATGGGCATAGTGCATCTGTGTTTGAGTCAGGGTATGGGATGCATGTGCAATTGGAATGCCCTCCTGAAGACAAGCTCCACCAAGGCCATACTGAGAGGCATCACAGGAGAGTGTCACAGGCTTAGATATCATAGTATCTCAGTGTGGGTGGACTGACAATTCTCTTTTTTAAAGCATCTAATGCCTCTTGGTGCAGTTCAAACCATGACCATTTTATATCATTATGCGTGAGCTCAGCCGGTGGTGCAGAAAGTTCATTGAGGTTTGAGATGAATTTTCCTAAATAATTAATCATGCCTAGAAAATGCTGTAAAGATTTAACATTCTCTGGGACTAGCATTTCATTGATTGCTGTTATGCTTGATGGATCTGGCTATAGCCCTGAACTTGTAAATGTGAACACATGACCGACGTAGTTAACTTCTTTCAATTTCAGTTTACATTTCAAAGGATTTAGCCTGAGGTTGACCTCACGTGCATGGTCTAGAACTTTCCTGAGATTTTCGGCATGTTTCTTTTCCCCATTGCCCCCAACAATAATGTCATCCACAATAATGACACAAGGATATCCAGCAAATATCTGTTCCATGGCATGCTGGAATACTTCACTGACGGAACTGACTCCAAATGGCATTCTCAAAAACCTATACCTGCCAAATGGCGTGCTGAATGTTATTAATAGAGACCTGTGATCCAGCGAGATTTGCCAAAAGGAGTTCTTGGTATATAAAACTGAGAAAACAGTTGAATTTGGCATTAGTGCTGCTACCTCCTCTACTGTGCGCATCGGATGATGAGAACATTTGAGGGCTTTATTCAAGTCTCTAGGATCAATACATATCGGAATGTCATCTGTGTTTTTCTTGTGGGCTGCCACCATGGATGATACCCATTCAGTAGGCTCTGCCACAGGAGTAAGAACACCCAACTGCACCATTCTGTCAAATTCTGCATTTACTTGATACTGGGATTTTACGTGCAGGTCTAATGACTGGGTATATTTCATGATTCATCTTCATAGAATACATAACTGGAAGTTTACCGAGTTCATCTTTGAAGTTGTCAGCATATTCTACAAAGACACATTGTGAAAAACTGTCATTTTCATTTGTATTCAAACGATACACTTCTTTATTGAGCAAAATCAAACCCATTCTTAGGCAGTCTTCTAGGCCTAGTACTGACTGTACATCTCCTCAAACTACATAAAATTGTAAATCATAACAGTTGCCTGCAGAATGGCAAGGAAGGACTACAGCGCCATCCGTCTGAATTTCTTCTCCACCATAAACAACTAGTTTTGTGCTCCTTGTTGAGTCGAGGTTCTCTCCAGCTTTTACTTTTACATAAGCTTTTGCTGATATAATGTTACATTTGGATTCAGTGTCTACTTTAAGCTCTCCTGACTTCCCATTAATTTTCACGGTACAAAATATTTTACTCTTTGCTAACAAGTGAGAGTCCATTGTGTCAACAATCTCACCGACCACAGAAACATTATCAACATAAAAAGTTTTATCACTGCGTCAGGGCCTGTTACAGTCTCAGTTTGATCCACTGTTCTCGTCGGATAAATTTTATCATGAGTCTGCAGAACTTTTTGAAATGATGCTACCTTTTGTATTTATGACACTATTGACCATAGGCTAAACATTTCTCTTGTTTAAATTTGTGATTACTCCCACAATTGTGACAATTAACAATGGCAGGTAGTACGCCACAGCTCTTTGAGTTACACTTATGAGGCCAAGTTGTCTTAGTTTTTTGTTGCACACTATCAACATTTGCAGCAGCAGATATAGTAAGCACAATAGTATGTATTTCTGTGATTTCATGTATCTGACAAATTTCAGTGGCTTTGCTTAATGTTAATTCACTATCATGAAGTAGAATTTTTCTTACTGTATCATTAGTAATGCCATACACAAGGCGGTCTTTTATTAAATCATTTTGTAACTCTCCAAACTTACGTCTTCACTTTATTTCTTAGGTTGGTAACATATGCTTTGATAGTTTCAGCAAGCTTTTGATTTCTAATATTAAATGTATGTCTTCTCATCATAATATTCATTTGGGGATTACACAGTCCTACAAATTTACATTTTAAGCATTGCGGATTTCTGCTTGAGCAATGATGCGGTGGTTTTCCAACTCTCCTTCATAAACAGCAGGTGCATATAGAAAAGAACATTCTCACTCAATGGCCTCTGAGCCTGCTAAACTGAGAAGTATACAGGCTCATGTCCATGCTTCTTTATCTGAATGTGCAGTCACTATGAAAATATCGTATTCCTGTGCAAACACATGCCAGTTTTCTGCAATATTATCATCAAACACCAGTGGTTCAGGTCTATGAAAGCCTTCTGCCATGCCAACAATGAAAATTCAGTTACCTTTTGCATTCAGGCACTCATTGCATGGAGATGTAGCTTAGTTTTCAACAACTTCACTGCTGAACATTTCTGAAGACTTGTGACTACTTCAGAATAGTTCTGACATCATGTAGCATAACCAGTGGAGACAAAGATTGTGAGTTAACAGCAGCTTATTGTACAGCCAACATGGATCTAGCTGCATGCATTCATGACTTGCACGTAACTGAACTTGCTCAACACCACCCTCCCTTACGTGCTTCCTTAACTACAGTAGCTGTCAAAGTACAAACAATCACTGTTCTACAGTACCCACCTTATGCTTGACTTTGAAAATACCAACTATCACATGTAGATACTCTCTGGCCTTGTTTACAATATTTAGATTTTAATGACAGCTGCTATTGCATGTACATAGTTTATGTTTTGCTTTAAAAACAACAACTATCACATGTACATATTCTGTATTTATTTACGATATTTACAGCAGTTTAACTGTAATAACATCTACTATCACATGAAAACACCTTATGTTTTGTTTTTAAAACACCAATTATTATATGTAGACACCCTGTGTATTTTTTTACACTATTTACAACAGAATATTTGCTGTATTTGCTGTATCAGTGAGGTCAAGGGAACAGACTTGTGAGACAATTGTTAAATTTCCCTTGTGGGACACTGTAAGTACCTTATCTCACTAACAGGCAAGGCCCCCCAGACCATAGGACACTCAACCTATAGCATCTAACCTGCCTGCAACTGGACTGTCCTCTGGCACTCCTCATATGCTTAATTGCTCTAAGTGGGCACTTAAAAAATTACAAGGCTTTCATGTCAAGATACAAAGGCCTTAGGTCTTAACCCTAGTAGTTCTACCTGCCCCATACATGCCCCCATCCTAATCTAGTTATATACGCTACCAAAAGACTCCTACTATCCATTATCCAACTAGTATAGAGACATGGCAATCAATAAAACTTCTAATGAGTGGTAAGCTGAGTCCTTTCCTTTTTGACATTTTGTAGTTCATGGGCTACATACCTACTTCGACTATTCCTTTCTCACAGCTAGTTTGGGATTAAGTCATTCACAATATACTGGTTTGAATGCTTCTATACTCCTGTAAATATTGAGAATATTGAGTTGTGTCTGGCTCATGTGCTTTTGTATAACTCCAAACTGTCCTTTCCTTTCTGGGAGAATTAGTTGGACATCTCCCCTTTGGAGTTTTTTGAGGAACTACATTCCACCTTGTTCAAATCCCCAAATCAACCAGCAGGTATGATGATTTTAAGTTTTCTGCTTGTACTTACATAATTTAGAATAAACCACCCTCAATCATTAGAAGCACACGTATTTAACAAATAACAGCTCCAAACATGTTAGGTCTGTCCTTTCTGTTTTAAGTTATGTCGCTAGAAAGCTAAAAAACTATTGTCTTAACAATCAGGCACTCAACACTTTCTTTGTAGTCCCCAGTACTTGTTTTCTTATTACTGTTAGGTAGCATCCACTAAAGCAAAGACCTCCAGTTCAGATTATGCCCATTATCCTAACCTACATATCAAGGAAAAATGCCAAAGGTCTAAAATTCACACACAGTGCAAGAAGTGTTCAAGAAAAATCTCATTATCATTCAGAGGTATATCTACTTTTATCAGCCTGCCGTCCTTGCAGTCTTAGAGACTTGGCTGCAACCCAGTGCCTTTACACGTCCAGACTAGGCTATCCTTAGATGTAATAGGATGTATGGAGCGCAGAAGAGAGGCATCAATGTATAAAGACTTTCTTGTTTTGCTTGTACTGATCAAATATCTACATTGCTTCATCACAGGTCTGTCCTTGTCCCTGTCAAAGTTAATTAAGCTAGTCTTCCTACCTTTGCCTATACATACATACATTCATCCAGGCAAAGATGAATCTGGGCTGGCTATTTTCAAGCACAGCCAAGCGGTCATAGTTCTTGGTGACTTTATCATTAACTGGATGATGACCACTGGTGTCTCCACTCATCTCTCAATCCATCTCTTCCATCTGTCTCAGCTCATCTCAGAAATAATTGAAACTAATAAATACAGTAGCACAGAAGGTCTCCTTGACTTTATATCAGCATTCTCAGCCAGCACTAACTTCCGTTCTGGAGTTCTGCATACTGTGATGGTGACCATCACCCCCACCTTTACCATCTGATGCCCAAACAAAATAGAGAAAATTAAGATGTTTCTTCTCTTAGATAACATCTGTAAATGTGGCATCTCTCACCTTAATGAGGCATTATCTAGAAACAACTAATCTATTCCTCCTCTCTTCCATTGGATGAAGCTACATCCTTTGGCAGTTGAATATGTCTAAACTGCATTTCTAAAACTCTAAATAAATGTGCACTCCTCAAGAGAAATGCATACATCTTTTCTTTGGCCTGGATTACTGCTGAAACCAAAAAACTTACTGTAAAATGGTACTTCCAGAAGACTTCACCAGATTTTGTACAGCACAAAGTAATGTAAACACCATCCTGTCTAGTAAAATAATCATATTTTGTCAAACATCAAAGGCTGCACATACACAACCCAACAAAACTCAGAATCTTACTCACTCAGTTTACATACTAATCATCTGTTTCAGCCTCTGCCACATTCAGTGCATAATCCATCCACTTTCTATACTGGTACCTCTACCCATTTCTCTAGTGTTGCCACTCAAACATATCTTCCTTCCTTGCTCCTCATGTACACTGCTGTATAAATAAATAACATTACATTTTTTTCCTCAAACCTTATTTATTAAAAGATTGGTCTCACAAATTACTTTCTATTTTCTTTCCTTTACATTTCTTTGTTTTGAATCATTGTTGTACCAGTATATTAGATTTTATTTGACTTACATTTTTTATCTATTGATATGTTCTGTTGTCCTTTGTAAAGCCCCATTTATGTTTTACTGTGTGTTCTATTTGCATTCATTCTGTTAAATTTCTGAAAGTCGTAATTTTTCTTATCTGCTTTTTGTACCTTTTGTGCATGTATTTATATTTCAAGCTTTTCTCCCTGTTCCTCCTCTGAAAAGGGTCAACTTATGGACAATCCCAGTAAACAAATGCTAATAAATAAATTAAATAAATTGCCTCTTTCACACAGTTCACTCTCACACAACTCCTTGCCTTTGGTTATATAATGACAGAATAGCTGAAAGTTTTTCAAACACTTCCTGGACTCAGTGCACAATCTCATTGTCCCTGCCTCACTTTCTTAAAATTTCCCACCTTCATTTTATGATCTGTCCTGATTCATGACTTAAGCAGTTCACTCCTTTTGTGTTTATAAACTGTTCAGAAAATTAAGCCTGGATCCCCAGCCATAGCAAACATTCCACTAGATTTTTTTTAAATCACAGACCCTTTGCTTGTTTACCCTGTTAATTATGCCATCTGGAAATGGTCTCTCACTTTTGGAAATTAAGCATTTGTGCTACACTAGCACAGGAGTGACCCCTCTGCTTCTCTAAACAACTTCCAGTCCATGCCTCTGTTACCTCCATTCTAAAATATTAGAAAAATGTATTCATCAACAGCTTCTTGAAACTTTATATATTATAAACTGAACTAACAATGGGACTGTCACTGCTTTATTAACCTAAGTAAATCTGTCCTTAGAGAACTCCATGTTGGAAAATGTATTCATATTATCTTCTTAGACCTAGCTTTTGCCATTGTATCACTCCAAAACTTTTAATAACTTTAGAAAATAATTACTCTTACCATGAGTGCAGTTCAGTGGTACTCCAGTTATCTCATGAATAGTCTCCAGCTATTCAATTGAATAAAGTGACTTAGTCACAATATCCAGTTACAGTAAATGTTTCCCAGGGCTCTTTATGTGGTCCTTTTCTATTCATCACTTATGTCAATAGTATGACTGACATCAGAAATGCTAAAATTCATCCAAAATGCAGATGATTTGACTATTGCTATTTTGGGCTTTTCTCTCTACACACTCTACTGTCAACTACAGTCTTCATAGGTTCATAGGTTCATAGGTAGGTACTAGGCTATCGGCCCTAGGGCCCATACAAGCCTAGCCAAAAAATGTACCCTGGCTTTCGCCACCCAAGAAAATTATTTTCCTGTGCCCCTGTCGAGCAGAGCCACAGAAGTGATCCCCGGGGTGAATTTCCCATTTCCCATCCAATCATCAAGATTTTTTTTGAAGAGTGCTAATGAGGAGCTCTGTTTGACATAAATAGGTAGCCTGTTCCAGAGTATGGGAAGTCTCTGGGACAGGAATCTATCCCTCCAGCATGTTCTGTTTATTGTGGTGACAAGGTTAAGGTCCCTAGAGCATGTAGCTCGGAGGGATTGGGATTTCTTTATGTGGAGCATGTCCAACAGCTCTGGGTTTGACATAGCTTTGTATGTTAGGCAGAGATCGCCCCTGAGTAGGCGATATGCGATGGAGTAAAGCTGTAGTTTTTTGAGACGGTCTGCATAGGGCATCTGTTTGAGGCCAGTAATCCTCTTTGTGAGGTATTTCTGTGGTCTTTCCAGTTGTTGTATATGTCTTGTGAGGTACATACCAAAAGGGGTGTTGTACTCTATAATGGGTCTAATGAATGATGAGTAGAGGGGAACAATGACCTCTTTTTTTTTGGATGAGAATCCTTTTGTGATGAGATGAGCCACGTAGAAGGATTTCCTGACCACTGTGGCGATGTGATTATCAAAGGAGAGACTACTGTCCACCTGTGTCCCAAGGTCTCTTATCACATTTTCGGCATTAAGTAGACTACCAGCTATGTGGTAGTTCATGGGTACAGAGTTTTTACCAAAGGGGATGACAATACACTTTTTGGCATTGAGCTAAAGGCCATGGCTTTGACACCAGGTATCTGTCTCAGTGAGGCCCTTTTGTAGTTTGTCCACATCATTAGGAGTTTCGATTATGGCTCCTAGTTTGCAGTCATCTACAAACTTTGTTAGCCAAAGACCTTCTGTGTTGGCCTGTACTTCAGAGAAGTAGATACCAAACAGGAGAGGACCCAGGACTGAACCCTGTGGTACTCCACTTGTCACTGGTCTGATGTCGGATTTGAAATCCGCTACTTTCACAGTGTGGGTTCTGTCCGTGAGCCAGTTGGCAACCCATCTTGTGACATAGGGATTTATACCTAGTTTAGTGAGCTTATCTATAATTCCAGAGTGGGGGATGGTGTCGAAAGCCTTGGTGAGATCTAGATAAGCTGTGTGAACCATTTTACCCTCATCTATGGCTTTGGTGACTGCTTCAAAGAAGTCAATCAGGTTTAGGAGACATGATCTGCCTTTTACAAATCCAAACTGAGTAGGGTCCAGAGTTTGGAGATTACCAATGTCTTTGTTTATGAGTTCCACGATGATACATTCCATGGCCTTGCAGACCAGGCTCATCAGGCTAATGGGGCAGTAGTTCCCGGGGTCCGTTGTGGCTCCCCCTTTGTGGAGTGGGATAACTGTCATGGTGTGCCATTCAGTGGGTACAAAGCCTGAGGTGAGGCTATGATTGAACATGGTACTTAGGTAGGGTACCAGTTCATTCTGTAGTTCATGTAGAATGCAGCCTGGAATATTGTCAGGTCCCCATGGATGCTGTGTTCTTGGCTTTGGAGAGTGTGTTTTTTACCTGTGCAGCCGTGATTATAGGAACTTTGTATTCTTCCGGTATAGAGATGGGCCCTCTAGGGGGTGAGAGGGGGGTAAAGTTAGCACTGAACCTATCTGCTAGGATGTTGGCAATATCAGTTGATTCTGTATATTTAGTGCCATTATGCTGTAACTCACAGCAGATCTGAGTGTTCCCATTTAGATTCTTGACATAGCTATAAAATGCTTTGTGGTTGTCTTTAGAGTCAGTGGCAATTTTGTTTTCGTAACTAGCTTTGGAGGATTTTATGAGGGATCTCAGCTTCTTATTGAGGTTGACCAGGGAGTTCCTCCAGTCATGGGATTTTACTCTTTTTTGCAACAGTTTCTTTCTTCTGTTGTAGAGTTTGTTTATGGCAGAGAACCACCAGATTGGCTTCCTTTTTTTGGAGGATAACATCTTGGTTCTATTAGGGATAGCATGATCCATGCACTCGTGTAAGTGCTTATAAAGTGCATTTGTGTAGGATTCGGCAGTCATACCTCTATTGTCCGTCTGCATGGGTGTCATGAAGTTTGCCACTTCTGTCTTAAGAAGTGTGAAGTTGAAGTTGGCTTTTGAGAAGTTTTTTATGATGGTTTCCCTAATTGGGGCTGGGGGTGGGATGTGGATGTCTAGGCTGATTAGCTTGTGGTCGGATCTTCCTTTCACTTTCTTGAATCTTGGATAAATAGCAAGGGTTTATTCCAAAATGCCATAAAAAAACTCAATGTTTTCTTCTAAAACACCCCTTGCTATAGCCCCCAAGCCATCACTGCATACTGCAAGACTCTTCCTTTTCTGTTCCTGCAGCACTGTCTGTCGCTACAGGTAATTCTACCCCTACTGAGGAAGTAGGTACAACCAGGTATATTCACATATAAAAAGCTTTTGCAGAAACAAAACTTTACATTGAGTAAGTTGCATAAGGCTAAATCATTCCTCAGAGACAATACTGGAGTCTTCTTTGCTAGAATGTACCTTTTATAATTCCTCATGTGCTTCTCCCATCTTTTCACTAATTGTGACTCTCCATTTTAGCTCAGACTACTACAAGTATACAACAGAACAGCCTGGTTTGCTTCTGGACACAGTAGTCAAACTGATCTTTGATACTCGCTTGATGAACTACTATGGCTAGAATTCAGTCACTGACATATTATGACTTAGTTGTGTCTGGCCCATGTGCTTCTGTATAACTCCAAACTGTCCTTTCCTTTCTGGGAGAATTAGTTGGGCATCTCCCCTTTGGAGTTTTTTGAGGAACTAGATTCCACCTTGTTCAAATCCCCAAATCAATCAGCAGGTATGATGATTTTACGTTTTCTGCTTGTACTTAGATAATTTAGAATAAACCACCCTCAATCATAAGAAGCACACATGGCAGGCATACTTTTAAATTTTTCCTGGCCAGTCACATTTTATAATAATTGGATAATCAACTGTGGAATAAATTAAAAATGCTAAAATTGCTCTTTAGATGGCCTAACATTGTATTCATCTTGGACAGCCTTTTTATAGCACTGAATCCTTTTATCTGTCCTTTCCCACAGAACTCCATTCCATCTCATATACATGCCAAAGTCATTACTGCTGCATGCTATTGTGTTCCTAACTTCTCTGCCTTTGCACATCTGAGCTAAAGCAATAATCTAAATCCAACTGAGCTTGTCCCACCACTACTTAGTAGCTCTTGATTGTAGTTTATTAGTTCCTTACCTGAAACTGCAAAGAAATCTTTATTTCATGTAACTTATGATGTTTAGCTTTTTAAGATGCTTCCATTGTTATTATTATACATCTGTGTGATAATCTATGATTTTGTCATATGTGCCATGGTTTTAAGTCATTTAATATAGAATTCTTATAATGTATGCTATGTTACTTTTTAAATTGAAATATGATTCATTTATAAAAAGGTCACCAGGTCCAAACTTGGCTCTTTTCAGTGCATTTTGTCAGCCTTAAGGATGTAAACTGTTGGTTAAATGTCAGAAGGAGATATGGCTATTGCTAAAGACACTTACAACCTGACAGATGACACATTTGCTTTAATAATAGCAAAGCTGCATAAGATTAATGCCACGCTGGCCTAGTACACTGAAAAAATGGAGTGTAGGCTGGAGGAGATGGTAGATAGGCTGACCACACATGCAGATCATATCATTGAGTTAGACAATTCATTGACTGCAGTGCTTCAATGGGTGCTGATTGAGACCAAGTTGGATATGGTGGAATCCTGCTTGATAGACCACAAAGGAAAAAAAAACTTTGATTCACAGGGATCCAGAAGATTGTGAAAGTCAAGGGCTGTCTTTCCTTCACAGAAACTAAAACAGCAGAATGGAAAGGCCTACAACAAGAAGTGTTCTGTATAAAACAAGCCTGCAGAGTGTTCTCCTCACAAAGTCTGAGTGTCCAGCTGCTGAGACTGGTGGTTGTCATCTTTGCTGTGGCTGCTGAGTAAAAAAACTAATGATGAATAATGCTAGTGTATTTTGTAAGTAAGACTTTTCCACTGAAACTAGGAAGTGCTGCATAGCATTCATACCCAATGTTATGCTATGCAAGAAGGGTTGGTGCTTCAGGCTTCTGTGCTTAGCTATTTGTTTACTTTGGTAGTTTCGGTCATACAACATTCTCCAGAGGTGCCCCTCTGCCTAACATCCCAGCTCTCTGGAGCAAACCAATCAGGTTGTAGCAACAACAGCTAATGGAATGATTTCAGAGCGTTCATTGCTCCCCACAGGGTTGTGGGCTGTAAGTGCATACCATCATCTAAAAAGAAGTCTAAGACCCCCACTTTGGAAACTCTTATTGGTTAATTTGTTAATAGTCATGCCTGATGTTAGGATATGTTTTAATTATAACTGCAATATAGGTTTTATACCAATATCATCAGTTATTGAGCAATTTAGGTTCTGCTTTGATATGCTTAGAGCTGTATGTCTCTATATAATGGACCTTATGTTAGCAAGTTCAGAGAGGGTCTTGATGTTTTGTCAGTGTAGACATCAGCTCCTCATTGTGAGAAAAATTTTAGAATAAACGAATGTTTAGTTTGTTAAGCTGTACTATTACTGGCTCCTCTTACCATGTTCAATGGGAGAAGACTTTTGTATACTTAAAAAACAATATCCTGATATATTCTGCCTACAGTAAAAACACATCTCAATAAGGCTGAACATTTAAAATTGCCTAGGAAAGATTGCACCTTGATTGTCTCCTCATTCTGTCCTGATGAGGAATAAAAAGAGAAGGGATGGTTATTCTGTTCCATTACCCTTTGAGCTTCAAGACATGCCTAAGGATGATTGGGGTAGGTATGCAATTATTAATAGCCTTTTAAGAAATGTCCTTATGGTGGTGGCATAAATTCATAAGAATATGCCCCCATGCTTGGTTATCATCAGGGACTGATTGTATGGGCAGGAGACTAGAATTTAGTTTTAGACAGAGGAGAAGTCAGTTCTGGTGCTAGATTTCATGGTGACTCATCCACTGAAAAAATATTTAATTTTTTTTTTTTTTTTGTGGCCTGATAGTTTGTGGACAGTTTTAAACTCTGGAGTGAATATGGAAAAAGGTTTACATGCTTATCAGCTAGATATAAATCTCTCTCACTAGCCTTGACAGGGTATTTGTGTCTAAGGAACATTGCTCTAGGCTAAGAAATTTCAAAACTTATCCCATAGGATTATTGGATCACACTTCTGTTGAAAGAGAATTACAACTGGGACAGATACCACAAAACTATTGGAGGTTTAACTTGTTCCTGTGCAGAGGAAAAGATCTGGGGCACAGAAATTGTGGCATATCTGAATCCTGGATAATCCTCTGCTTAGTGTACAGGCAGCAAGTTGTTAAGGGCTGATATAGCATTAAGATAAGGTTAACAGGCATACTTAAGACTAGGGAAAATCAGATAAAGTGTAGAAATAAAGCACTTCTTAACTACATTTTCAAGTACTTAAATATTTGAAGCTCAGGAATAACTTCTAGAAGGCAATGAGGATGTGATGGAAAATTATTTGGTGGCTAGACGCAAGCAGTTTAAAGACCTGCATTATAAATTGATTTGTGCTCAAAAAAAGGTTAAAAATGCAATGTTTTGAGTTTTCTCCAGCCAATCAAAGATTCTTATCCCTTAACCTGTAGAAGCAACAAGTAGAAGGATAAAGAATTAATATAAAACACCTAGTCACACAAAAATTAATCTTAGATCCTAGACAGATTTAAGAGATTTTTTGTGGGGTATTATAGGCAACTTTATGATGAGGATGCAGACGTTACCTCACCTGAACCTCCAATGAATGAATATTTGGACAGTGCTTATTAGTTATGCTGAAAGAGGTACAGGCCCAGAATCTACTGTCCCCTTTTACAAAAGGCAAGATTCAATGTCTAGGGCACCCAAGAGAAAACGCCAGGCCCATACAGCTTGCCAGTGGAGGTTTATCAATTACAAAAAGATGTTGCAGTGTATAACTTGTTATTAATATTTAACACAATCTTAAAGACTAGGATAACCCCAAATACATGGAAAGGGTCTATGGTAGTAAAAGACCCCACATTTGTAAGCTCCTATCACTCAGTTTCTATATTAAGTCTTGCTTATACATTTTTTCATCTCTACTGGAGAATAGGATTGATCTTTTGATGAAAGACTTGATTAATTTGGACCAAATAGGGTTTACTAAGGGTCATACAACATTTGATATCCTATTAAAAATAACCTGCTGATAGGCATAAACCCTGTTTTATTTGCAAGTCTTGAAGCAGAAAAGGCCTTCAACCAAATAGGATAGACATTTCTATTTATAATTTTGGAGAGGATGTGATTTCACATGGACCTGGTGGTCCAGCATGGGAACTTCTACAGGGATTCCCATATCAGAATTAAAATTGACCCCCAGCTTTCTAATGGAATAAGTCTGGCAAGAGGCACCAGGCAGGAATGCCCACTTTCCCCGTTGCTATTTGCCATGTGTCTTGAACCACTGGTGAATCATCTATAGAGTAATTTGGACTTGGGATACAAAGCTGACAAGCTGAGTTAAGGCACTGTAGCCCCACCCCATGACTATTTTTTTTAAACAAGAAACATCTTTATCAAATTATCATGTATGATATAGACCATGTTTCTTTTATAAAAATGACAATAAACCATAGCGACACAATCTCAGTTGCAAACATACATTCCAAACTGTGCCGACGCAACTGTAGCTGCAAATATTATACATCACTTTTGCCATATCCAGTCATTGTTAGTCAACCATTACATACCTCATTCAAATCCTACCTTCTTTTAAACCTCGTTCCTCCTCTGCATGTATTGATCCCACAGTTCCCAGTTTTTGCTATGTAAATTGCTCCTATACGTTTCTAAAGATCCCATTTCTAGTTGTTTTAATTCTGACAAGCTGAGCATTGTTCTTTTCCTATGCACAGATTATTTATTGCTGCTTTTAGCAAATCCTAAGCAAATACTGGGGTCTACTTTATGTGCTCGAAGTCCGAGAGTATCGAATATGATATTCTCGACACGAGTACACCGAAAGCGCAAAACATCGAAATTGTAAACAGTAATCTTCGTAGGTGGAGATTTCCATTTACTTCAATATAGTGCAATCTCAGAATTGGTATATTTAAGTAGCAGGGGTGTGGGGGGTGCAGGGGGGCTTGCCTACACTAGTTTAAATTTTTTTGTTGTGTATTTTTTTTTTAACTTTGATTGTTTAATAGTTCGATGCATATGGTTCGATCCATATGCATTCGAGCTATTAAACTTTCGAGGTCCTAAAGTAGACCCCAAGTATTGGACAGATAATTGAAGAGCTAAATATTTAACCATGTTTCTGGATAAAAGATTGATAAATCTAAAACAGTAACCATTAGGATAAATTATGTCCCATCCTCAGTGCTTAGATTCATATACAATATTTTTCCAAATGGTATGACTTAATTAAGGCTGAGGTTTACCTCAATGTTAAGGAAATAAGTTGCACAGATGTATAAGAATGTAGTAAACAAGATCAGGAACTATTTTCATCAATGATCTCCTCTTCTGCTTGATTTTCAGCAGAGAATTCAGATTATTAAATGGTTCATCCTTCTACTTATGTTATTTGCAGCCCAGGGACCTTTTGACTAACAAAAAAGCCACATTCTTAAAGTTACAATATATGATGATTTCTTTTCATTGGAATGGTTATAAGTTGAGACTATCTTGGGATACAGAGGAGTTCTTTCCCTCTCACATGCATTTAGGAGAGTAAATCCTAATGGAAAGCCGTAGCTACTCATCAGGTTGAGAATTCTGATAACATCTATAGACTACTTATGAGTCACAGACAGCCTTCCTTTGGTAATGACAAATCCAGTACTGAAATAGCTACTGGGGATTGTTAAGTGTATCTTCAAAGCACTGACTCTAGAAATGTAATTATTTCAGTTATCCTGATTAGGATGAGTAAGGTTCTTGCCCTTAAACAGGGCCAGACTCAAGCTACTAGATGTAGCAGTAATGTACCTTTATATCAGGAACATCTTCTAGCAGAACTGAGATTGGGAGGATGGGACACCTTGAAAGATATTTGGAGTCTAAAAGATGTGGATAAACCCTGGTTAGACAAAGTGCTGAAAGAATAAAAGGGTTTGAAAATAAGAGCTACTCCCAAGACAGATTGGTCTGGTTGGGTAAAATGGTGGGTAGAGACAAGGGAAGGTAATATCACATTCAGTAGTATGTTTTCAGAGATATATACAGAACATTTCCAGGGGCTAAGCTTCCATTAATTCAGGAGAATCTGGGAGCACGATTTTGGGATTGATATTCTGGATGAGACATGGGAAAGATTAATGCTGCTGCAGAGATATGCTACCAGATCCAGAAAATTTCATTGTTATGGGTGGCAGTGCTTCTTCCATGCCTTCATATTTCCAGTGGTCTCTCAGCAATGTTGGAGGTGTAATACCAATGAAATAGGGACTTGGTGCCACATCTTCTGGAACTGTCCAAAACTGCTCTCCCTTAAGCAAAAAGTACAAGATAGTTGTGACAAATTTTGACAAGGAAAGGGTAGTTTGTTAGATTCAATATTAGCTCATTTTAGGGTCCAAAGTGCGGTTTATTGCATTTGATTTATTAGTTGCTAAGAAAACTATAACAAGGTCTTGGAAACATCCAGCAATTGCTGGACGTTGAATGACCTAGACTCATTTGTGACTTCAGGGAGATGGAGAGTGTGACGTAGATTCCCAAGGTTAAGAATAACATCCTTCTAAAATGGGCAGACTGGACAAGGGTTTTTGAGGCTGATCCCTGCACACATTAATATATGGTCATACATTTGCAGCATCTGTGTAATATATATCATAGTTGAATGGTTTGGTGACTCTAATTAATTTGTTGACAGTGTACTCTATATTTAGGTTTCATCCTGTTGTACACTGTCTTGAGTAGTAACTGTATTCATCTGTGTGAAGCTTGACAGCCTCACATTAATATTCTTAACATCAGTTTTTGTATTTAGTGGCTATATTTTAAGTAGCATATGTATTTGCTGATATGTTATATTATTTCAGTTTTTTCTTTATTAGTGATATGATTCTATATTATTAAATAGAAATTAAATAGATACAATCAATTTGCATGTATTTAAAGATGGTTATTTGAAACTGTTGGTACTGCGGTGGTGGTGCTGCAGTAGCATTGTCGCCTCACAGTAAGACGTTGTCCTGTTCGATTCTCAGCTAGAGCGTCTTCTGTGTGGAGACATGCATGAATGGGCGTACCTTCGTTGAAGGTTGTGCGTCAGAGCTGGCAACTCGGCACGTAAAAATCTACTGCCAATCATTTGCAGACCGGAGCTCTGTTGTGGCAACCCTTAACCGGGAAAAGCCGAAAGACACAACAACAATTTGAAACTGTTGGTATTAACAGCGTCCAATATTAGATTTAGCTATCTTATGAGGACTGATGATCATAATACCTCCAGATAAAAGCCAAGAAAGGATTATGGTGGTAGCAAGCTTCAACGTAGAGCAAGTGACAAGTCATTGCATCTGTAAGCTGAAGGTTGAGCTGCTCATAAACTTTATTAGTGCTATGAAAAGCATATTCCATGGTGGTCATTATATTTTATTCAGGTATAAAAGCCTCCTAAGTACTGACACCAGAAGTGGTGAACATTTATCGTATTAATGTACTGATAATGATTAAACTGGATTTGTCTGAAGGTTGAGTTTCTATTTTTTTAAAGGAGGCTGCTATTTTTGAGATGAGTTTTAGGTCAACTGGACAAAGGAAAAGGAGTTGGAAAATAGGGGTGATGCAGGTCAGAATTACCTGAGTGATTCAGGGGGAACATATATCATTCACATGTACTGCTAACATTGTCATATATGTAATAGTTTTAATTTAACAAATAAAAATAAATCAGATACATCCAGTGAATCAAGTGCTTTCGTCTCCAACCATTTGGAGACTTTAGACGAAAGTGCTTGATTCACTGGATGTATCTGATTTATTTTTATTTGTTAAATTAAAGTTCTTTCTGTAAGCACTTCTTAGTTGCTTATTTAAAAACTTTTTATCTTTCTTCATCTTGTTGCAACCGAGGCCGATTTTTGAATTGTGGTTTGTTTTTTGACTTTCAAAAGTTTGAAGTTATATATGTAATAGTCTTTATGACTTAAAAAAATATGTACTGCATGTGTGCATGCGTGTGTGTGTGTGTGTGTGTGTGTGTGTGTGTGTGTGTGTGTGTGTGTGTGTGTGTGTGTTTGTAGTTCCAAGTCAAATTCAGATGACTGAAAATACATCAGTTGACAGCAGCATTATTGTCTGTAGACAATCAAACATCACACTGTGTCAGTGCAGTGTCTACATATGCCCCACAGGCGCAGCAGAATATGTCAACAAAAAGAAGCAGATATGCTTACTTCTTTTCTTCTTGTATCTTCCGTTCTACACATCTCCTTCATAATGACATTGCACAAGTGTTGGAATTAAAAGATATCACTGAATTTAAGTTAGAATTCATGTTCCTTAGTGTCAGACAACACAGTATGACATGAACAAAAACAGAGACCATACCATATAACAACTCATTAACACCTATGTGGTGTGGAATGTCACACATGCAGCAGTCTACACGCATCTTACATTCCAGAGCATTTTCTGAAAAATAAACTTAAACAGCATAAGATAAACAAATGTAAATATTTTGTGAACAATAAAAGCTATTAAAACTATACAAATAGCAATACCAGCAAGAAGTGTTCTTTGTTAATAACTCCTGACCCTTTCTAGAACTGTTTGTTATTAGCTGGTAAGTCACTTGCTAAAGAAGCCACCAGACCCAAACAAATTCTGGACACCATAAGGTGTTATGGGTGTGAACTGGAAGTATGCAAAAAAAAGGCAATATAGGCTTGAGTGAGTTAATGTAAAGAAAAAAAGTACAATTTTATGTGGAAGGCAAAGCTCTTTTTTTCTCCCACATGTCGAAGGCATTCTGTAGATGGACTGGATAATCTAAACTGGCTGCATGTGAGTATGTGTACATGGTATGTGTGCATCCTAAGTCTTTTTCATAAATAGTGCAATATGTTATTATACAAGCAAACCCAATTATATTGTTTGTAAACTTTCACAAAGTTTCATGTCTTGAAAACTGTACAACCTAGGCGTATATTGTTAGAACATATTTGTTAAATGCACATAAGCTTTCACGTGATAAGAAAAAATTCCTTTATAAGTGCATGTTTATTAAGATACTTACAGAAATATGAAGACACATCCTTAATTGTATAATTAGCAAAACAAGCAATACTGGATATCTCTCAAGACATGCAACGTACACTGCAAATACTAAAGACATTTTTCTTCAACAACATCTTAGGTTTCACTTAATGTCATGCAACGGTTTGTAAGTCACCAGTTTTTTGAAGTATTAAGTGCATATGGAACTAGTGCTTATTTTCATAATTAGTCACCTCACAGTAAGACGTTGTCCTATTCGATTCTCAGCTAAAGCGTCTTCTGTGTGGAGACATGTGTGAATGGGCGTACCTTCATTGAAGGTTGTGCGTCAGGGCTGGCAACTCGGTACGTAAAAATCTACTGCCAATCATTAGCGGACTGGAGTTCCGCTGTGGCGACCCCCTAACCGGGAAAAGCTGAAAGATACAACAACAACAACTAGCAAACAATATTTCCAATATTGTATGATATAAATCAGCAGTGACAGTGAATTGTCCTGTCTCGCACATTGGAGTTTCACACCATACAACTCAGTAACACGTAGGTCTCTCATTTATGAAAATATGAATAATAAGAGGCAAACAAAGATACATTTTTACACTGCAGGATATCATAGACTAAAAGTCTTAGTATCATTTTGTTAACAACTCCTTGCTCTATCTAATAGTGCCTATTATTAGCTGGTAAGTCACTTAATTAAAGAAGACAGACCCAAAAAAGTTCTGGACACCATAAAGTGGTATAGGTGTAAACTGGAAGTATGCAAAAAAGGTGTGTTAGGCTTGAGTGAGTTAATATAAAGAAAAAACTTAACATTTTATGTAGAAGGCAAAGCTCTGTTTTTCTCTCACATGTCAAAGACATTCTGTAGACAGACTGGATACTCTAAACTGCTGGTAGATGAGAGTGTGTGCGCATGGTATGGAAAAAACAACTGCAGCAAGTCTTGCCACTCGGCAGTGTGAATATTGACTTGATTATGGGCAATGTTGATGTGACGCTCTTACCCCATATTGCAAAAAATGAGAAAAAGGAAGTTGTGTATGGATTGATGGACAGATGGATGTAAATCACTCCACTCCTTCCAGGCAGGACAGGTCCTGCACCCTCGGCTATGATCCAGAAAGGTGATTATATATATATATATATATATATATATATATATATATATATATATAAAATCACTTTTATGGTTTCTAAATTTCTAAATCTTGGTGGAAATCAAACTTCGGAGAAATTAAAACATTCACTTATCAAACACATCATTAAACATAATGACTTTTTTCTCATACTTTGTATCCCCTGACATAACTCATCAGCCCCTTTCTGACCTTTTGTCACATTTGCTCCCCATCACTCTGGCAAGGACCAGGAGGGGGTCATAATTTAGACAGCCTTCAGTGGAGGTTCATGTTTTTCTGCAGAGCTATACCCCCATTTTCAGCTATGGAAGGATGGTGGGTATGCAATGGACTGTCCCACATTTTCTCAAAGGATGTTGTTAGCATATAGCCCAATCCACCAACCTCAAACCATGAGAGGTGGTTTCACTGGTCTTTACTAGAGAAATTGTATTTCTCTGTGTGATACCCAAAGTGTGCACAGCCCACCTATCCCCTATGGGAGAGGCAAGTGGGCTGAACCCTATCACTCTTCTCCCTCCCTGTCTGGCTCATCCAATGTTGGGGCCAATAATCAAATGCCAGTTACCTGAGATATAGTCAAAGCTTCAACACTTAGTGTTAAGGAACCAGGCTAAAAATAATAATTTTGACCATGTGTGTGTATTTTTTTAAAATATGGTGATCTTTATTTTATTTTATTTTTGATATTTTGTTAATACACTTGCTGTTGTCCTATTGAGCTGAGGTCCATTTTTATTAGAGACATGGAAGCACTGTTTGATTAAGGGCCTTGCTCAGAGCCACACAGGAGGCAAATTGAAACTGAAGAATTGATGAATTCAGACTTGGGATTACAGGATAATGCATGTTAAGAGCTCATTGTCTCTATCTTATGTGTTGTAGCCATCAGATAAGGATATACATACAACTGAACTGTGACAATCCAGTGTGACTGCACCATTAACAATGAGGAAACATTGGTTGCCTGGAAAGTATTTTGCAAGTTTCATGAATGAGGGAAAGTCAGTACATACAGCTTACCTTGACTTGGCTAAGGCCTTTGACACAATCCCCCACTCGGGCATCATCGAAAAGCTAACACAACTTGGCATAAATCCATATTTCATCAGGTGGGTGGCCAAATGGCTCACCGACAGGACCCTCAAAGTCAAAATAGGCACCTCCACCTCCGATAGCAGACCTGTCACTAGTGGAGTTCCCCAGGGATCTGTCCTGGGACCCCTACTGTTTGGCATCTATTTCTCAGAGGTCCAGGCAAAGACAAAAGGTCCATGGCTGATCAAGTTTGCAGATGACTGTAAGTTGGGTGCTGTCATTGACTCCCCAAATGATGTTAACATACTGCAAGACGGTCTCCACAGCAACTAATGACTGGTGCCAAAGTCATGGCCTCAAGCTAAATGCAAAAAAATGTATCATCATACCATTCAGCAAAAACATGACCCCTATTGATTACCACGTCAACAGCAACCCCATAAGCACACAACCTATGGTGAGAAACCTGGGCACTCAGATTGATAAAACCCTCACATTCGACCATCATGTAGCGGCAGTGGTCAGAAAAGCCTTTTACTTGGTTCATCTCATAAGTAAAGGGATTGCATCCTGAAAAAAGGAGGTTATTACCTCTCCTTCATTAAACCAATAATTGAGTATAATGCCCCGTTTGGGATGTACCTCTCCAAACATCTGCACCAACTGGACAGGCCACTGAAATATCTCACAAAGAGAATCTATGGCCTTCAACACCTATCCTATGCTGACAGGCTCAAATCACTATCACTCTACTCGGTATCATACAGATTTTTTAGGGGTGATCTGTGTCTTGCCATCAAGGCAATCTCAAACCTTGCCCTACTAGGGATGCTCCATATCCATAAGTTTAAATCCTCAAGCACTACCTGCTCAAAAGGCCTGAAACTAATATGCAACATCAACAAAACCTGCTGGAGAGACAGGTTTGTCTTGCCCTCAGGCTGCCCCATCTTTGGAATAGGCTTCTCATACACGTCAAACAGAGCACCTCACTGACCGTCTTCAAGCCCAGCCTTGATGAGTGGATGGGAAACCACAAATTTGTCCCAGGGGTTCCACTTGTGTCCCTGACTGACAGGGGTGACATGCTTACTGAGGTTTCTTTTTTGGGATAAACTCTTGGGTAGACTTGGAAGGGCCTCAGGGCCATTAGCCTAGTAAACTCCTATGATTTAAAAAATGGCAATAAATGTCATTATTATTGGCTGAACAAGAGAAGAGATATGTCTGGCAGTTAGCATAGAGGATTGAAGCTCCTAATAATGAGTTGCTTCCTATAACCAAAGGTAGAGGGTTTGATTTCCTCTACATCCATTTGTCTGTTGTGTAATACTGTGAAAGTCACATAACTAGACACTGCTCTTAGACTGGCTCTGAAAAGGGACACTTGTGCCCAGTGGGCTTATCTGGTTAATAAATGTATACAGTTAAAATAAATAAATAACAAATCACATAGCTAGTGAGGATGAGAATGAAGCTGTTTATTTTAGAGTTGTTTTTGGAGTGGTTAGAATAGCTGCTTTTCTGCTTCTTTAAATGTATTTTCATTTTGCTTTGTATGTATTCAAACACACACACCCACCTCAGCTCCAGCCTGTTTTGTCTCCGGCATTTATCACTGCATTTAGAAATGGTTGATCTATCATATTGTCCTTCCTCAATGATCAAAAGGATTTTTGTCTCTCTGAATAATCCCAGAAACTCATTTAATTAAGGAAGTTGGGTGTGACAGCTACACCCCTTGTAGCAGCCAAATGTTTAGCAGTTGTTCCCAGCAGGAAATTTTGTGATGGATTTGTAATGAAGATAGGCGAACTGGAAGCAGAAGGGATTAGGAGTCGTTTAAATGTGATTTACCAAGAAGAAAGACAGAGAAATTCCTGAATAGAACTGGAATGCATCTGTGAAATGCATTACAGTGATGCTATGTTTGCACCGTGTAGCAAGCTTTATGCTTATACAGAAGTCTTAATGAAGATACAAGAAGCATGCACTGTGCCTTCACTAGTAGATGAAAAAATACTGGTTTGTGACACTGCACAAAAGTACTGATTTGAGGAGACCATAACCCACCCCCACTCACCTGCCTTCTTAATGCATAGGTATTAGCCACACTCCCCAGCAATTCATCGACTCTCAGCATTTATAGAATTAACATGTCTTCTTTAAGCATTCTTAACTTACTGAGCTTGCTGTGTTTTCAGGGGAATTTTCCAGGTATCCATTATTTTGTTATGAGAGACAAAACTGACAAAAGATATGGGGAGGGGGACAATATCCATCACATTTCCTAAGATTATCCCCATTCCTGTTTATTCAGGACAGCGCCTACTTGAACAGTTGCGTACTATGAAAAAAAATGAAAAATGAGAAATATCTTGAGATTTTAGGTCAAAATATTTTTTACGTTTTCACTAATAGTTGCATAAAAGATATATTTGTATCTGAAACATCTTAGTATTATGCAAAACATTAGAGATAGGTGAAATTGTATGACAGTGAGCTTCTGTTTTTGGAAACAAGTGAACTTCATTCCTTTGCACTAGTTATTGGTATGGCTTGCCCTGCTAAATCTTGCATTTTCATAAAAGAGCCCTACTTTGGTACTTCGGGCATTCAAAGAGATGGCAACCCTGTTTCCCTTTTCCCGAATCCATTCATACATCCGTGTCTTGTCATGCTTGTACATCAGTATCATTATCTCATGTTTCTGACTTGCCTGTTTTTGTTTCCTTTAGCACATCCATAGCAGGTAGCCGTGGTTTGTCTTCAGGCAAATTCAGCTGGAGGTCCTGCATGGTTTCACTTGACTTCCTCCGAACTGCTGAGTAGATGGAGTCTCAAGCACTGTTGAAGTTGGAAAGCAACCATGGCCTGTTTTCATGCAGGTTCTGCATGGTTTCATTTGAGTTCCTCTGAACTATTGTGTATCTGGGACCTATAGAATTGTACATGGGGGTCTTAAACACTGACAAACTGAATGATGTAGATGGTATCTCAATGACACCTTGCACAAGTGCACATATATGTCCTCTTGTGGATGATATGTCCTTTCAGTGTTTGCATACCTTAAGGTCATTGAATATCTGTACTCGTATATGTACCGTGAGCTGTTTATTGTTTCACTTTCTGCTGTTACCCCTTGGCCATTTGATCCACCAAAGTTCAAAACCTTATCATAAGGTCTCCTACCATCTTTATTGCCACATTGTATTCTTAAAAGTTATTCTATGGATGAACCACAATCTGTTTAGAATAAAGTTACTTACATTTCCCATTAACTCCTACTGCCCACATTATAAATATACACATTTTTGCCAGTAGGAAGAGACTGAAGCCCTATCAAATTTGCCCATTCTGCTAGTGTCTGTTCCTGCACCCCAGCAGCTAATTTTCTCCCTTTTTTTCCTTTCTGCTCCCTACAGTCCATGCCATTTTAATGTACCCATTATGCTTGTCCCCACTAATCAGTCTGTCAATTCATTCCACTTGTCCTTGATTGTCTCCCCGAAGAACTGTCTCCTCATGTCCAGATTGAATTGTGATTCTTTCAGATGAAATTTATGCTTTCTCCTTCATGTCCTATCCTTTGTTCTTACTTCTGTTCCTTTTTACATGCCTTGTAACTCCTTTAGAAACCAGTGCCTCTAGTTTGCCTCCTGCTGTCTAAAGAATACCATGCCAGAGTTTTGCACTCTGTCTGGTATATATACCCTCTCCTGTATGCTTACCATTCTCAGTACCTTTCTCGGTATTCTTCCCACCCAGATTTTTGCCTCTCTGAAGGTCTCCAGAACTTGACACAGTACTCCATCTGAGGTCTCACTGGTGCCTGCTAAATGGAAACCATTACTTCCCTGTCTTTGGAGTCTATCCTCTGCATTGAAACTCAAAATCTAACTATTTTTAGCTATTACTGTCTTTCTCTATTTATCTTTCTTCTTCTGGTTACTTATTCCTGCAGGCTGTTTTCCTGCCTTGCAGCCTGTAGTCTTTCCATCACCGACCCTACATTGTATTTTACTCCAGATTTGTCTTTCCATGTGTGTAACAACCTACCAAACCAAACCTAAGTGGCATTCTTTCAGACCATAATTTTAGCCTAATCAGATCTCTTATGTTTTTTCTTCTTTCATCATCTACTTTCCCTCTGTTGTTTTGGTGCCTTCCATGATGCCCATGCCACCTTTTCCTCCAGCAGTTCTTTCCTCATTGACATCCATTTCTCCAACCACGTATATGTTTTGTCTCCTGTGTCTAGTCCCCCCCCCCTTAATTTTTACTAGTGTTTCCTGAGGATTATGAAATCAAAGGGCATTTGGAACTCCAGGTAGACGACATCTACTGAACTGACTTGTCCCATCCATCTCCGTTTGCTGCACTGTCAGAATAATGGATCAGCATTGTTCTGATATGATCTCATGGTCATTAATCATGCTAGTTTGAGTTCTAACTAAGACAATTTCTAGGAAGTAGGTTACCTTTAATTTCAGGATAATTTTCATGATCTTACCTCCCATTAATGTTAAGACAACTCACCTATACTAAGTATATATTTTACTTGATCCAATGTTTGCAGTCATAACCTACTTCCAGTACCCCAGGATTACCCCTTCCTCAAGGATGTATTTAGCATCTCCATGAGTGTTTCCACTACAACCTTGGCTGTGTCTTGAGTATCCGTGTAGGCATCCTGGCTTTATATTTCACCTTGTTTTTATCAGTTCCATCCATGCTTCTCATTTGTTGATTTCCCCATGTATCCACCTATTTCCATTACCATTCCTACCCCTTTCCACATGGAATCTCCTCTACACACATTTTCTTGTGAATATTTAGCCTTTTCCTGCACTTCCTTATACTCTTATAGGTTCATAGGTGTGTACTAGGCTAATGGCCCTGGAGCCTTTACAAGCCTAGCCCATAGGATTACCCTGGCATCGTGCCACCTGACCTTAGTTCCCAGTGCCTCTGTCGAGTAAAGCCACTGGAGTGATCCCTGGAGTGAATTTTCTATTTCCCATTCACTCATCAAGATTTCTCTTGAAGAGGGCCAGTGAGGTACTCGGCTTGACATGTATGGGAAGTCTATTCCATAGCATGGGCAGTCTCTGGGTTATGAACTTGTCCCTTCAGCATGTTCTGTTGATTGTGGTAATAAGATTGAGGTCTCCAGAGTGTGTGGTGCGGAGGGATTGGGATTTATTTAGATGTAGCATTTCTAACAGAGCTGGGTCAGACATGGCTTTGTAAGTCAAGCAGAGATTGCCTCTAAGTAGGCAATATGAGACAGAGAATAGTTGGAGTTTTTTTAGTCTGTCCATATAGGACAAATGTTTAAGGCCTAGGATCCTCTTTGTGAGGTACTTTTGTGGCCTCTCCAGTTGTTGCAGGTGTTTATTGAGATAATGCCAAATGGGACATTGTACTCAATGATTGGCCTAAGGAGGGAAGGGTAGAGGGAGACAATGACCTCTTTCTTCCTAGATGCAAAACCCTTAGTAATGAGATATGCCACATAGAAGGACTTTCTGACCACAGTGGCAATGTGGCGTTCAAAAGAGAGGTTGCTATCAACCTGTGTTCCCAGATATCTTATAACATCTTCTGTGTTCAGTGGACTATCGTCGATGTACAATTCATGGGAACTGGGTTTTTCCCAAAGGGATGATGACACATTTTTGGCATTGAGCTTAAGGCCATGGTTCTGACAACAGCCGTTGATCTCACTGAGGCCTTTTTGTAGGATGTCAACATCACTTGGGGAGTTAATAATAGCTCCCAACTTGCAATCGTCTGCAAACTTTGTTAGCCAGAGTCCCTTTGTGTTGGCCTGGACTTCAGAGAAGTAGATACCAAACAAGAGAGGACCCAGGACCGAACCCTGTGGGACTCCACTTGTGACTGGTCAGCAGTCTGACTTGGAGTCAGCTACTTAAACACTGTGGGTTCTACCTGTGAGCCAGTTTGCAACCCACCTAGTGATATAGGGGTTGATGACTAACTTAGCGAGTTTTTCTATGATTCCTGAGTGGGGAATGGTATCAAAGGCCTTGGCCAGATCAAGGCAGGCTGCATGAACCACCTTGCCTTCATCCACAGCTCTGGTGACTAACTCAAAGAAGTTGACAAAGTTGAGCAGGCATGATGTACCCTTCACAAAACCAAACTGTGTGGGATCCAGAGTTTGGAGAATCCGGTCAATGATGATGCATTTCATAGCTTTGCATATCAGACTCATCAAGCTAATGGGGCGATAGTTCCCAAGGTCTGTAGTCGCTCCTCTTTTGTAGAGAGGAATGACTGTAGCATTCCGCCATTCGGTAGGGACAAAGCCTGAGGTGAGGCTGTGATTGAACAGGGCACACAGGTGAGGTGCCATTTCACTCTGTAGTTCATGAAGAACACAGCCAGGGATATTGTTATGTCCCATAGAAGCTGTACTCTTGGCCTTGGACAGTGCTGTTTTAACCTGTGTAGCAGTAATACTGGGTACCTGGAAATCTAGTGGTAATGTGACTGGTCCCTTGGGGGGAGAGAGGGGTAAAGTTGGCACTGAATCTGTCGCCCGGTATATTGGCAATATCTGTTGGCTCGGTATAGGAGGTACAATTGTGCAGTAGCTCAGAGCAAATCTGGATATTGCCGTAGAGATTCTTTACATAACTATAGAAAGCCTTGTGGTTGTCTTTACTATCTGCTGCAATTCTATTTTCATATCTAGCTTTAGAGGATTTGATGAGTGATCTCAACTTTTTGTTGAGGCTGATAATGGAGTTTTTCCAGTCTTGGGACTTCACCTTATTCTACATCAGTTTCCTCCTTCTGTTGTAGAGTTTGTTTATGGCAGGGGACCACCAGATTGGCTTCCTTTTTTTGGAGGAGAGCGTCTTGGTTCTATCTGGTATGGCGAGATCCATGCATTTGTGTATGTGTTCGTACAGTGCATTGGTCTATGATTTGGCGGTCATGCAACTGACCTCCATTTGCATGGGTGCCCTGAAGTTAGCCACTTCTGTTTTTAGGAGCCCAAAGTTAGCTTTGGAGAAGTTTTTCATGGTAGTTGCCTTTGCAGGGGGGAGGGATGTGGATTTCCAAGGTGATTAGTTTGTGGTCGGATCTAACCAGGGAGGAGTTGACTATTGGTGTAGAGCAAAGGTCGCCCAGGTTGGTAATGACCAGGTCAAGGATTTTGCTACTTTTAGTGGGGGTAAGAATGAGCTGGTCCAGGGCATTGGAATTAATGAATTCCAGGAAACATTGGGCAAGTGTATTGGTACATGAGTAGTTTTCCCAGTTAATGGAGGGGTAGTTGAAGTCGCCCAGTATGAGAGTGTTATTTTGGACCCTAATATTCTCCAGGGTGCTTAGGAATGTGGATTGTGAGCCTTGGGATATGGTTGGGGATCTATAGCAGGCTACAACTTGAATCTCTGTCTTACCCAATGTTAGCTGCACCTGAAGTATCTCACCTGCATCATTTTGGGCTACCAGTCTGGTAGTATGTGCATCCTTTATGAATATGGAAACACCACTGCCTTTGGAGCTTCAGTCCAAGTTCTGGGGCAGAAAGGTGTGGAATGAGTTATAGCCTGGTAGTGCAGGGGTGCTTTCTGCTGCCTTGAACCAGGTCTCTGTTTCGGCATAAATGTCGATGTTCTCCATTTTAAGGAGTGCTTTGAGTGAGTGCATTTTGAGATTTAGACTTCTAGCGTTGAGCAGCATGACCCTCAGATTGCATTTGTTTGCAGCTGTTATGGTGGTAATTTGGTCTTTGGAACACCACCTAAAAAAGGCACTATAGGGGTGGAAAGAGCCTTGGCCAGTATCCAGAAGCCCAGGGGTGACAGATGCAGGCCATTTCTGGCAAAGTATTGAGGTCTGTCAATCATGTCATCCCAGGCAGACAGATACTGGATCACCTTAGAATGACACCAGAAACTTAGCCAATTGTTGAAATCAATCATTTTCTGCTTGTACTGTGGTATCATTCTAGGTGATGGTAGGATGCTGCTCAGGGCTAGGGCATACCCACCTGGGCTACATAATCCTAGAGCTCCTCCATGTCTCTTTTCATGTAGTCCAGGGAGGTACATCTCAGGTCATTCACACCCACATGTACAATGACAGAGTCAAAAATATCTGTTGTTGAGGGACCTGAGTGCATGCGTTATGTGGTGGATTCTGGTGCCTGACAGGCAGCTGACTGTTACTTTCTCCTTTATCAACCTAGTGAGTGGGATATCAGTGTGCCTCACTATTGTGTCACCTATGACTAGTGTGTTGGGCATGCTGTTTTGCCTTAGGGGCTTTGGTTGAGTGGCACACTGTTTAGGAGAGTTATGTGTCTCATGATTAGTGTTGTGTTGTGGTGGTCGAGTGCATTTCTGCCTTGGAGGTCTCTGCTGTTTGGGTAGATTTTTATTGAGAGCCTCCATGAAGGTGGGTGTGTGGTTTGTGTTTTTAAGTGAAGGCGTTGCTGGTGTATGTTCTGGAGGGCTATGTGTTCCATGTGGTATGGTGCAAGTGTTGACCTTCTCTTGACCAGCTATTCCAGTCTTGGCTGGAGAGTACGTGGCTTCCAGTTTAGCTATATAAGTGCATCTTTCGCAAGTCTGAGTGTTGGGAGGTAAAAGGAGAGGGTTGTCAGTGTACATGAGGCAGTTGCTACATTGCTTCAGGGTGCCCAAGTTCACAAGGTTAATAGGAGAAAGCACAGGGAACTGACCTTTAGACATGCCTGGAGGGGTGGGCATTAATAATAAGTACTGGAGCTGTTTCCTTGTAGAACATTTAGTGCTGGTAGCACTTTTGTGTGCTACAATAATTGCTACAAGAAGTCTGGCAAAGTGCTAGACTAATAAGCTAGTAAAAGTGCAGGAGAGGAGAGAACTAGTAGATTTAAGGGGAAAATTGAAGAGCAGACTTGGCACCGCTCAGAAGCTTACAAACAGTCCTAGATACAGCAAATCTGTATCTGGACTAGACTAGTTACAGGAAAGGCTGGAAACAAGCACAAACATGAGCTTTTAAACTAAAAAGTTGAAAGAGATGGAAAAACTGCCCAAACGGACAGTAAACTACAATTTCTTGGCCAGAAACCACTCGTCTTGTGGTAGATAGGCTACTGAGTGCTTACCACTCCCACTGATAAGCTAGAAGGTTTCCCTCCCAACACAGGGGGTCTGGGGTCAGAAGCTTATATACAGTCCTGGATACAGCAAATCTGTATCTGGACTAGACTAGTTACAGGAAAGGCAGGAAACAAGCTTAGAATTTTTTTTTTTAGTAAAGTGGAAAAGGAGAAAGGAGGAGCAGAAGATAATTCAAGGTTAAGAAACCAAGTGGGTTGGCCTTCTCAAATGTTCTCTCTACTAAATCAGTTATATGATATACTCTTTGGCAGGAAATCAGAGCAAACAAACACAAACAGATATTTAACAAATGGAGAACATTTCCAGTTAATACCTCACACAGTGAAACTAGCTAGAAAAGATTTACAAACAGTATGACAGTGTCTTTGTGTCTTTCGGATTTTCCTGGTTAGGGGTCGCCACAGCGGAACTCTGGTCTGCTAATGATTGGTAGTTGATTTTTACGTGCCGAGTTACTAGCCCTGATGCACAACCTTCAACGAAGGTACGCCCATTCACGCATCTCCACTCAGAAGATGCTCTAGCTGAGAATCGAACCGGACAGCGTCTTACTGTGAGGTGACAACGCTACCGCAGCATCACCACCGCGGATAAACAGTATGACAGTAAATACCTTATTTATCAGGCCTTGTGAAGCAGACAATTTTAGTGCAACCATGCAGATTAGTTTATAGCTATTAAATACGGGTCTATATAACAAAGACGAACTAAAATAAGTTCAAACGTTGTAATATCGAACCCTAAAATCCAAAATTCAAAAATAGCGAATCCACGGCACATTGATTTTTTTCCCAGGGAAAAAAAAAGGTGGGCGGTTTTTGGGGCTTTGCTATTTCCTCCACTATGATGCGATCTTGGAGTTGGTATATTTAAGTAGGGGGTGTGGGGGGCACAGCCCCCCACATTGGGGGGTGTGGGGGTGAAGCCCCCCACTTTAGTTTAAGTTGAAGGATTAATTTTTTTTTTTTTTGTCATGAAACAGCAATTTTTTCCCTGGGAAAAAAATCGCTGTTCTGTGTTTTCGTTATTGTTGGTTTTCGGACTTCAGGGTTCGATATTACAACATTTGAACTTATGTTAGCTCGATGTTGTGATATAGACCCATTAAATACAATAAAAATTATGCAGCGGAAAATAAAAGTGCTATAAATATCTATAATAAATAACTAGTAAAAATAAGTGAAAAACAGGATACTTAATGTTATATATCACAGATCAGAGTTTTGCTCAATGCCCTTCCTCCGATTAGCTCTGTGTGAAATGGCAGAAACACTCACAAGGTAACTTCTTAAGTAACAGAAAGCTGAAACCTGAACTAACTTAAAAAAAAAAGCTCGAAAGAACCAATGAGGTGCTTACTCCAAGCCGTAGTCCAGGTAACCCCAATCAGCCATTGACCATAAACACTACACTCTCACTGAAATGCAAAATTGCTTTTGCTAAACTAAGATGGCATGGAACATGTGCTCAGAGACACAGCTTCTGCAAACAAACAACTAGGCCCAACTTATTTTACTTTAGTAGTTTATGTATCTCATTTCTCACTGTTTCCCTTTTCATTATATACCTAAAGAATGTGTTTTTTCCTCAATCCACAGTGTAACTCCCCTCTTCAGTTTTGCCATGGGTGTTCTTCATTTGGTTACTTTTCTCTTTGCATGCTGTGTCTTTTCATAACTGTCAGTGAATTTAACTAATCTCTTTTCTTTTTCCAAGTTTTATAAGCCATTTTTTAAGTTTTCCATACCTAGCCCCACTATAGTTTCTTTCTAGGCTTTTTTAGCTTTGGTAATCTACCCATACAGGTAAGAAAAATGTAGCACCGATTTAAAATTACCATTACAGTAAGTGTTCAAATAAATCACTGCTGTAGTAGCCAGTCTCTCCCTCCATCCCCCTTATTTTTATTGGCTGTATTGCCAGGGTGAAGATCTTCTGCTATACCTAGTATTTACCTGATGTATCTGGACCATAGCCTCCCCTTTTTTCTTTTGGGAAGAATGATTTGAAGGTTTGGAGACTCAGGCTGCTGTTGGTTTTCTCCCTTAGGAGCTTGTGCTACCAGCAACCTGGGCGCCTGTGTGAGGTGGCCCAATGCTTTGGAAGACTGGCCAGCTGTTAAATCCTTGGCAGGATATAATGGCTCCATATTGAAATGTCAGCAGTAGAAATGCCGAGTGTCAACAAGCCAAAAAAAAAAAAAAAGACCAACAACACAGGAGAAGTGCAAATCTTGAAAATTGTTTTTCTCCTTTTAACTTCTTTTTGTGGTGGGGGCAAGCCCCCCACACCCCCTGAACTTATATATACCAACTCCGAGATTGCCATACCTCTGAGAAAAGGGAATATCCTGAGAAATGGCACCTCAGACTTAGTATAGGTAAATCACTTATTTCTGCCTTGTCTCTGTATTTCGGGACTTGCTCTAGCTGGTCCTGACATTTCAAATGGTTACCAGATACAACTCTATTTTCTTAAGGCTACTGCAGTAGTGTTTTATTCAAACATATACTGCTATGGTAAATTTACTTACACAGCTGTACTCTCTCTATCAACAGTACTTATATAATGTACTTTCACCTGTCATATATAAAGCCCTGATAAGTTTATGTCTTTGTGCTCCTTTTTTGAGAATGTTTGGTCATATGTCTTGTTTCTTTTGCAATGATACTTGCAATTTTTATTGTTTTGCTTTGTATTCTTGCTCCTTAGCTGTGAATTTTATTGTGGATAATTTTGCATTGACTTCATTTTTTATTGTTTTGCTTTTTTTTTTTTGGTCTTCATTTGAAAGTTTTACTGCATTTGGTGGCCATTGTGGTACAGTGGTTAGTGTTGCCATCTCACAGCAAGAGGCTCTCTGGTTCAATTTATGGCTGGGGTGTCTTCTGTGTGGAGTCTGCACTTCCTACCTGTGGTTGTGTGGGTTTCCTCTGGGTGCTCCAGTTTCATCCCAAAGATATGCTGTAGGTGGATTGGACACTCTAAGCTGGCCCTAAGTGTGACTCCGTGTGTGTGGCTTCTGTGGAAGGTTGGGTGCCAGGCTAGCAACTTGATACCGTAAAATTCCATTGCCAATCATTCTGTGGACCATTGTCCTGCTGTGGCCACCCCTAAATGAGAAAAAAACAGAAGATGTGAAACTTTTAGTGCATTAAAATGTGTGTGTGTGTGTGTGTGTGTGTGTGTGTGTGTGTGTGTGTGTGTGTGTGTTTATCTATATAGAGATGTGTATACAGATATACACACACACACACACACACTCATATTATATAGGTTCATAGGTTCATAGGTTGGTACTAGGCTATCAGCCCTAGGGCCTATGCAAGCCTAGCCATAACAATTCCCTGGATATTTCTTCCCACAATATTTGCTTGTCTGGACAGGGGTCTAGCAGGGCAACTGACATGATCCCCGGGGTGAATTTCCTATCTCCCATCCAATCATCAAGGTTATTTTTGAAGAGGGCCAAGGAGGCGCTCTGCTTGACATGTATGGGCAGTCTATTCCAGAGTATGGGGAATCTCTGGGTCAGGAACCTATCCCTCCAACATGTTTTGTTCATTGTGATGACAAGGTTTAGATCCCTGGAGTGTGTGGCTCTGAGAGATTGGGATTTCTTTAAGTGGGGCATGTCCAGCAGCTCAGGGTTTGACATGGTCTTGTATGTTAAGCAGAAATTGCCTCTGAGTAGCCAATATGCCACAGAGTATAGCTGGAGTTTTTTTAGATGGTCAGCATATGGCATCTGCTTTAGGCCTGTGATTCTTTTAGTGAAGTATTTCTGTGGCCTTTCCAGCTGTTGCAGATGTCTTGTGAGGTACATACCAAATGGGGCATTATACTCTATAATGGGTCTAATGAGGAATGAGTACAGTGGGACAATGACCTCCTTTTTTCTGGATGAAAAGCCCTTAGCGATGAGGTGTGCCACATAGAAGGATTTCCTGACTGTTGTGGCAATGTGGTTATCGAAAGTGAGACCACTGTCCACCTGTGTCCCTAAGTCTCTCATCACACTTTCGATGTTTAGTGTCCTGCCACCTATGTGGTAATTCATGGGTACATGTTTTTTTCCAAAGGGGATAACGATACATTTCTTGGCATTAAGCTTGAGCCCATGGCTCTGGCACCAGGCATCTGTTTCTGTAAGGCACTTTTGTAGAATATCCACATCATTTGGGGATTCAATAATGGCTCCCAGTTTGCAGTCATCTGCGAACTTTGTTAGCCAGAGTCCCTTAGTGTTGGCCTGTACTTCAGAGAAGTAGATGCCAAACAAGAGTGGTCCCAGGACTGAACCCTGAGGTACTCCACTTGTCACGTGTCTGGAGCTGGATTTGGAGTCGGCTACTTTTACAGTCTGGGTTCTGTCAATAAGCCAGTTGGCAACCCATCGAGTGACGTAGGGATTTATGCCCAACATAGTAAGTTTATTTATGATTCCAGAGTGGGGGATGGTGTTGAAGGCCTTGGCGAGGTCCAAATAGGCTGTGTGGACCGCTTTACCCTCGTCCACAGCTCTGGAGACTGATTCGAAGAAGTCAATCAGATTCAGGAGACAAGATCGGCCCTTCACAAACCCAAACTGGGTGGGGTCCAGTGTTTGAAGGTTGCCAGTGTCTTTGTTTATAAGTTCCATGATAATGCGTTCCATGCCCTTGCAGATCAGGCTTGTCAGACTGATGGGACGGCAGTTCCCGGGATCCAAGGCTGATCCTCCCTTGTGGAGCGGGATAACTGTAGCTGTGCGCCACTCAGTGGGCATGAAGCCTGTGGTGAGGCTATGATTAAACATGACACTTAGGTGAGGTGCCAGTTCATTTTGTAGTTCATGTAGTACACAGCCTGGGATGTCATCTGGTCCCATGGATGCTGTATTCTTAGCTTTGGAGAGTGCGGTTTCTACCTGTGTAGCCGTGATTATCGGAATTTGGCAATCTTTTGGTATTGAGATGAGCCCTTTAGGGGGGTGAGTGGGGGGTGAAGTTGGCACTAAATCGATCTGCCAGGACATTGGCAATATCCTTGGGATCAGTATATTTAATGCCATTCTGTTGTAGCTCAGAGCAGATCTGAGCATTGCCATTTAGATTCTTGACATAACTATAGAATGCCTTGTGGTTGTCTCTGGAATCTTTGGCAATTTTATTTTCGTAACTAGCTTTTGAGGATTTTATGAGGGATCTCAGCTTCTTACTGAGGCTGGTGAGGGAGTTTTTTGCATCCTGGGATTTTCCTTTTTTCTGCAACAGTTTCTTCCTTCTGTTGTATAGTTTGTTTATAGCAGGGGACCACCAGATTGGCTTCCTTTTTTGGAGAAGAGCATCTTGGTTCTATATGGGATGGCACGAGTCATGCACGAGTGGATGTGCTCATACAGTGCCGTAGTGTAGGATTCTGCAGTCGAACTTCCAGATCCTGTCTGCGTTGGTGTTGTGAAGTTTGTCACTTCTGACTTCACTAGCATGAAGTTGGCTTTGGAGAAGTTTTTTAAGGAGGTTTCCTTACTGGAGGGTGGGGGTGGGATGTGGATGTCAAAGGTGATTTGCTTATGGTCAGACCTGAGCAATGAGGGGGTGACCACTGGTGTGGAGCATCTATCTCCCATGTTGGTAATGACCAGGTCTAGGATACTGGAGCCCCTGGTGGGACAATGGATTAGTTGATCCAGGGCATTGAAATTTATGAATTCCAAGAACCGTTGGAAAAAGGAGTTGGTACCCGAGTAGTTTTCCCAATTAATGGCAGGGTAGTTGAAATCACCGAGTATTAGGGTGTTTGGGTGTATCTTAATATTTTCCAGTATGTTTAGAAAGGTGTAGTGAGAATCTTGGGGCATATATATATATATATATATATATATATATATATATATATATATATATATATATATATATATATAATCCATATATTAAGCCATCATTCTCAAATCTTCCTCATTTCAGAGAAGAGCCTTCATATCTTTAATATGTTGCTCTGCCCCTCATAAAATCATTTTTTTTTTATAAAAGTGGGAGGAAAGCAGCATACCTCAACTGTCCCTGATTTTCTGGGACATCCCTGATTGTGACTCAAATTTTAGCTCTGTCCCACTTGCTGCATCCTAAAACTGGTGAGGTTTGGAGTAAAAGTGGGGAATTACACTTAATAAATGATAATAATTAGAGTTCTAGACTTATTTTACTTCAGAGCATGTATATTAATTCACATTCTCTTATTCTGTCAATGTCTCACATTAATAGTACTAATATTTTAAAAGTGTCCTTGATTGCCCCCATACTTCTCAACTTCTTAGCACAAGAAATCTGGACAAATCCTTAAATAATGGGGGCTAAATGCCCAAAATAGGTGTCAGATTTTTAAATATAGCCTTTATAAACCTCGAAAGTCGCTAGAATAACAGGATTTATGTTAGCATGCGTTGTCTCAAGGGTGTAAAGTCTGAAATTCAAATGTATGTCATTATGTAGTGACTCCAGTCCTCGGTGATTTATCAGAATACCACAAACTTTATGAAGAACAGACCAAAAATATGAGGCAAAAATATAACTTATATCCTTGAGAAAGAAATTGAAGCTTTGTGCACAATTTGAAACAGTCTTTTATCCCTATGTGACACATCCGCGTAGGTAATGCAGAAGACCAGGGGAGAGAGAGGGCATGGAGCAGAATTCTGGGAAGAGCAAAAATTTAACTTAACCAATCCTCGCCTTGCAGTTCTTCCCCGGCAGATGCTGAGCCAGCCCCCCAAGTTGCGCGAACCTTTGAATTGGCAGGTGTATAGAAGGGGCGGATGCTTGATATGCACGTGTAGGAAGTTGCATGGTTTCAAGTCATCACTAAGTAAACAGGTTTATAGCGCCTTTAGGATTAAGCGGGACGTGTTTGTGCTGCAGACGGGTATTTTACACAGAGCTGAACGGCACGATTTGCATTTAACTCCGTGGTATTTTTTTAGCCCACGTCTGACAGCAGTAGCTTTGGAAGCTTGGCAGTGTCTTGGATTGACATAGTGAAAAATAATAGACTAAATCAGACCAATAACTGATACATTCCCAAGAGTTTCAGTGCTGACCACCTCGATTTTGTGCTGTGCACGTATAGCAAGATCTCCTGAAGGGTTTTCCTGAGACAAATCCTTCATGACTGTGTATTACCTGTCTTATCCCAGTCCTCAGTGAATCGAAAGAGGTTGGATCGGGCTTGGCAGCACGTTGTACCCGGATCAGGGAGTGTGAAGATGGACGATCGGTACTCTACGCTGGACGAGGCAGCCCTCCGAAAACTGGTCAGTGTTGTTCATGACTGTTAGCGCATGTGGACTTGAAGCTCCTGGGGCGGTTTTAACTTGTGCAACACTTGAGCAATAAGGAGTGTAGTCTGTGAAAGGTCAGTAGCCCTGACATGGGGCAAGTTTTGCCCTGTGGGGTTAGTCTTTGGCAGTGAATGGATTGGGTGGGGGCATTATTAGTTACCCCCAGGGAAGATGGTGCTGCATTTAGGAATGTCACTGCAAGCATAAACTGCCATTTCCGACAAACACCCTGCCTTCTTTCTAAATCACAGTGCAATATTACTACGATCCACGATCATTTACAAGTATAAAAGAAGGACTTCTACTGTCCTACTATTAACAATTGTTAGGCACCAATACTATTACCAGTAACACATTTTCAGAACAAGAGCATTAATACTAATATTGTACTTTATCCAATATTATTACACGAACAATATTAATATATTCCTGTTTCCTTCAAAAAAATGTTACTTGCCAAAAAGCGGCATAAACAGTGTTATGTGACTCTGAAAGAAGGTTCATAGATTAGTACTGGCAAATTGCCCTCGTGGGCCATTTTAAGCCTAGCCATTTACCCCATGTGAGTATCAACCCCTGCACTTTGTGTCTGTAAGGTCAGCACCTTAACAATTATGCCAACCTCATGGGGAAGATAGGGTGTTTGTTGGTTTATAATGGCAGTATCATCAGGGACTGGAAATGGATAGCAGGGGATAGTTTGGAGATTTGTTGCAGGAAACATCTTCTTTCTGGAGGAGTATGGAAGCCACACTGATTTTATGTGTGAGAAAATATTATTTTGTCTGTATTGGAGTAAGAGAGGAAAACCTACTGCTCCATTAGTATGAATGAGAGAGAAGTAAGGGTAGGGATAGAGTAAACAGATCCCTGTTGTTATTGGATAGAATAGGGGCATTATGTCTGCTTTTTAGTGGAGACAAGGGATGCTACTCTGGTACTAGGATCATTATGTTAGTGTTCGTTAGTGGAGGACAGGGATGCTGCTCAGGGACTTTGTGGGATAAAGTAACAATTTTTGAGCAAGTCTTACTAGGGAAAAGGGACAGCTGGTGTGTGTGTGTGCCCATGTAACTAGTTAGTTTAAATGCTGCATTTGCTTTAAGTCCCTTGCATTTTTTTATGGAAAAAATAACCAAATAGTTTCTCGTTTTCATGTTGAATTTTGTTAATATTAGTTTGGAGGGGGTGTCGTTGTGAAAGTCAACCACAGGGAACTGTTTGGAAAACTATAAAGTAAGATTTTTTTTATCCAAATTATTTGGAATCTTCAGTACTCATTTGTCTTGGGCACTAATTCAGGAGTCCCACCATGGTTCAATAGATGCAGTGTTGGACAACTGGGAAGCATAGCACTCAGCTTTTCCTGATTTTTGACCCATAATTCTGTTCTGCTGTAGTGAAATTGGTGATCTTTGTGAAAAAGGTGGAAGATTATCATAAACAAATAATAACATTCTTTACCATAGCTTTCAACCTTCCATATCCAAAATGAGGAACATTACCTCTCATAATGTGGAACACCTACTAACGGCTAACCAACAACTTCAGCTAGGAAGCTCAAATAAGTTTAAACGTGTTACTTAATGCATTAAAAGAATTCAGTACTATTTACCATGGATGTCAGTTAAAAAATATCTTAATGCTAAATGAGTGACAGACCCTTTCACTGTGGAACTTTGAGGAGCATGTTTTTTTTTAAGACCCCAAAATGAGGAATGTTCCTCGTATTCAGGTACACTTGATAAGAATGTTTTTACTGTTGCAGTCAAATTTTTCTTCAGTGAATGCATTTATTTTTTGTTTGTGTGTGAAGTGTTTTGTATTTCACCTGGGCTGAGCCTGAAATTGGACAATTTTGAACAGTGTACTTCCCCAGTAGACATATGTTAATGTGTTTTTATTTTGTCAACTTTCTAAATCAGTTGGTAATAATAATTAAAAAGTTTCCCAGAAAATTGTTGTCTTTGTGCCCGATTATTATGCTGATAAGTTGAGGACTATGCTTGGGAGGACTGAAGGCCAATACTGGGGCAGGAAAACAGTACAATTTAAATGTGTATAATACCATTTTTTTAATGTTCTGCAAAACTGTTAAATACCATAACTTTCTGTCTTGTGTTTGAGAGACAACAGCATAGTGAAGTGGAAAAATCTGCGTAATTAAAGGTCTAAAATTAAAAAAAATATGAATGCTTGCAATGTGTTTGTGTGTGTCTCACATACAGTATATTTATCTGCATCTGCATTTATATGTAAACAGTTCCTTAAAAAAGGCAAGAGAAAGGGATGTATGGACTGTAAGTCAGGAAGGAAATGAGAAAATGTGTCTGTGGGTGTTATTAGTGAGCATTTATGAGAAGGAGTTGATTTGATGCTTATTTAATTGCTGCAGGTGTAATTTTATTTGTTTCCTTCATGCTTTTGCCTTCAGTTGTGGTTTCCAGTATGCATGGAAATGCATATTGAAATACAAAATACTGAGTAAAACACTTTCCCACATTTTTGTAAAAAAAAGTTTCTGAAAAGATTCCCAAGTATTTGCATAGCATAAATTAGACATATAAATGCCAGGATTTTCTTTATTTACAAACAGTCCAGGATGGCCAGAGCGGCCCACTCCTGCAGTTGGAAGCCACAGGTTAAATGTGCAAGTTTAAGTAACCCTCTTCCTTGCTGAGGGAAGTGTGTACATTTGAATCACTATGTAGAGTGTTCAAGCAGAGACACACTGCCAATTTTTAGTGACTTGTACAACTTTGCTAGCCATTGATTGCTTATAATATTACATCAGTACATGTATTTAGCTTCTGAGTGTGTTGTCCTTTCTTCTTGTAAGGCAGCTTTCAAAATGTATTTGCATAATCCTGTGGCATGCATTTGGGTGATTTTTTTCTTGCCTCAGTTTAGAAGTGTTTCATTTGCTTCTGTTGTTAATTATATGACTCATTCAAGTGTTCTGACCTGGTATTTTACAGGTGACTATGAAATGAGGTGATTTTCTGCATTTGAGATTAGTAGGGACATGTCCTGTTTTCTTCACTTCTGTCATAGTTTGCTCTGACTGACTAATGTTCTGTACCAGTCAAAACTGGGTACATGAGCATTATCCCCTGAGACTCCCCACCACCAGCTGGTTTTGTATAAAAGACTTGTGGAAGTGTGGCATCCATCAGTAAAAACATGGTCTCCTTTTTTTTCTCTAGTTTTATTCTTGATGTGTTCTACGAGGGTAGGCATACTTCTGTTTTGAAATTCTACTAATTTGACACAACAAACGGTGAACTGCTATATGTACCTGGACAAAAGGCCTGAGTGCAGATTTATTTTACAATGATACTTTCTGGGTTGTTCATTTTAACTGGTTTGTTTCTTTGACTGGGGGCATACAGAATAACAGTGAGTTGCATTTGTTTGTATTATCATTTCTCATAAAGCAATTTGAACAAAACAGAAACGAGTAATGCTGTTTTGTTGCTTGGCTACATTGATAATAGTTCAGACCATCAGACTGCAATATTAATAATTGTAGATGTAGTACTTTTATGTAACTTATTAAAAATGCAGTATATTATCTTTATTGTTATATAATTTATCTTGTTTTTTGCCTTGTGCTAATGTTGTGGCAGAAAGAGTCCTAGGATGAGACCCATTGCCTGGTTGACAAATAAATATAATGTCAATGCACTGCAGAAGGAGAGAGCACCTTGTGTGAAGCAGGTTAGTTTTCTCAGCTTAGAAGCATTCTTGTCTGACTTTCAGGAGTCCGTTTGTAACACTGACTTGGAGTTTGTCATACTCTTCTCAGTCAGCTGCCTTGTGCTATCTCCCACTTTTCTTTTTCTTTCTTTTTAATGTCTTCTCCCTCCCAATCTTTTTTGACGTTTAACTGTTCACCACATGGCAGTGTAGTTTGTGGGTCATTTCCTTTCTTTCCCGTCTCTGAAAAAGTATGTATTTGGCTTTCATTTTCCTCGCGTGCCTCAACAGCATTTCGTCTCCTTTCCTCTGTTCCTGGTTGTAGATATCCTGAGCACTGCGGTCTGCTTTCGCAGTCCGCCCTTCATTTTCATGTACCTTTTATGCTCGCCTCTTATCTCTTCTGTCATTCTTATTTCTTACTTCAAAAAGAGCATTCATGAGCAACATACTAGCCATGCAGTGCTCACGAATTTTGTGTAGCAGCTCTGCAGATTATTAATTAAGCTGCTGTTTCATATCTAAGGTTCTCTTTTATTGTCCTGTTCTCTAAGAGAAGCTCTTGGATATGAACATTTAAGTACCTGTTCAAAACAAATTTTAGGTTATATGTGGGAAGGAACTGCAGCAGACTTTTTTTTTGTTTGTATTTGGAGTTGTACCTTCTTCACAGTCTTCAGATCTGTGACTGGATTTTAAGTCTTTTACTTGATAACAGAAATATTTAAAGAGGCATGTTCTGTAATTCAAAAAGAATAAAATCTTAACACTTAAGTTCCAAAATGAATTGATTTACTTGTAACCGGTAAGTCAGATTTATAAGCTGTTACTTCTGCAGCTTTTGATAATGCATCATTTCATGCATTATGGGTTATTTTCTGATTGCATCTTAATCGCTGAATTTATTTTAACCTCCTATTTCATTTACATGAAGTATTTGACTCTGAGCCCAGAAGGCGTGTTGCTCAGGTGTGCAGATTATCTTTTAGTTTCCTTTGATTTCAGATTTTAGAAGGGAAGATTTCTGGCGCAGAATTATGTTGCTGCCACTGTTGTTTAAATGCAAGTGTCTGTTGTAAAATACAAATTCTAGAAAATGTCAGAGTATGAAACTTAGCCTGACTTGTACCTTTCAAATAAAAGCAGCAATGAATGGAAACAAACTCGCCTAATAACATAATTAATTAATGTGTACTTGTTTAACTGTACTAGCATAGGCGTAAAATGTTTACTTGAAAATCAGCTCAGTAATTATATAAAGTACATATACAAGTGTACACGCATGCACACATATATGTATGTGTATATAAAAAGTTGCTGCATGAAGTTGGGTTTCACTTAATTCACAGCAGTTTAAATGCATTTGTCACCCTTCTTTTCCATGGAGATATAGAACACAGAACCTGCATTCAAAAGCAAATGTTTTAATAATGGTACTATTCCTTTACATGGTTAAAAATGTACCATATCAGTACCAGACATATATTTGCAGTAAAACTGCTCAACTACATTGTTGTTTTTCTCACTAAGACCCGACTGTGCATAATCAAAATGTGTCCTAACTTATCCACGAAGAAACGGTCCAGCATGTTACAGTATGATAAGACTAAACAGAACAACTAAGAACTGTAGGAATTGCTGTCATATAGTTGGATCACTTACAGATGCCTATGTCCAGCTTATCTATGTCTACTTTTGATAACTCTAAATACTTCTTGTTACCTTTACAATGATACCATACTACATGACCCGTATAGCTAAGCAAACAATATGGCCAAGTTAGAAAATGTACTATCAGGGGTAATATTCAGCCTAACACAAGATACTATAATACTCGATGATGTCAGCATGGTTCGACCTACTCCCTCACCCTTACAAATGCATAAACAAAGCAAATCCTAAACTTTTTTTGTTTTCTCACAGTTGGTACAAGAACAAATAAACCTTACGGTAAAACAACAGTTTACTTTACAGGTAATTTGTCATACTAACAATAGGAAAGACATAAGGTGTATTGTCAGACTCTATACGTAAACGCAACCTGATACATGTAACATGAAAGTAAATAAATTAAGAAACAAAACATAAAACATTGGCTAACTCAAAACTAAAGAACAGATGACTGTTCAGAGGTAAAGCTTGGAGAAAATAATGTGGTGTAGAGGGTAAAGACCTGTCTGCTCTCCAGGTGACTTGTATTCAGCTAATAGTACAAGTGCTAGAGGGACAAGGTGAGGAAGAAAGGGGGTGAGCATCTGCCTTGCTCATCCATCATGGTGGAAGGAAGGCAGATTGCCTTACTGCATTGGCAGCACTTGCAGAAATGCAGGTAATACAGCATGAAGAGCATAGCATGCCTGAGTTGCAAGTGGTGTACCTATCAGTCTGGAAGTTGCACATGTAGACATGTGCATGTACCTCTTGAGGTAGGTGTACAGAGCTTTTAAGGCTGTGGAGGTGGAGGTAGGACAGTCCATGGGATTTGAAAAATGAAGAATGGCTTGCATCTTAAACACCCTACTTTTGCCAGAGGGCTCTTGCTCGATGGAGGAACAAATGGGTAAATTGGGTGTAGGAAAGGGAGCCATTTGGGTCTGTTTTTTGGACCACAAAGGAAAAAAGTTGAAAAAAACACTCGGCACCTCTAAAAACTACAGTTGCGTCAAACACTCCAAGTAAAAATTAAAGGTCACAGAGATCAGAAAAACTATTATCTGTAATCTAATAATAAAAAATAACTCCAAACAGTGCTGGCATGCAGCCGGCACATTAATAAAGCCTGTTAAACAGTCCGTGGTGAATTCATTACCTTATGAAGTCTGCTATAATACCAGTTGTGTATGTAGCATGCATTTCATATAAGCAGGTTTATCACCAGGGAGCAATATCACTGCAGTATGTAAGTTAGACTTATGTGAACCAAGTTTTCTAACTTCAAGTCCCAGTACATCTTGTAAATAAATAATAATAATAAAAAAATGGTAAAGAAATTGAAAACTGTCTAGGGCTAGAGAGGATGTTTTTATAGCAGAATACTTTGGTATAGTAGCTGCATCCTTTGCATATCTAGTCACTATAAGTAAAGATCTGTACAATAAAAACAGGTTCCTTCCTTATGGAAGTAGTCACACACAGACACTCTTCACAATGCTGTACCTCAGTGGAACTAGTAAACTGTAGACTAGCCACAATCTTTCCACCTCTCCAAAATTCTTGAAAAAATGTGTACATAGACCTTTGATCTGATTCCTTGTAGCGAGGTCATTGTGGTAATGCCTAAAATTAAATCAAAGGGTATGTTGCCAAGTGGGTACCAACCTGGCTCACTAATAGGACTTTGAGTCAAAAACAGAATGTTATACTTAAGGATAAACCTTTCAGTGTGAGAGTGCTGCAGGGGACAGTTCTTCGACCAAATTTGTTTGCTCTTTTTATGTCAGACTTCCCAGTGGATAATGACCTATGGATAAGTAAGTTTGTCATTGATACTAAGATGGAGTCACTTCTGAATGCAGCACATGATCAAGCTAAGATGCAGGGATATATGGATGCTTTATATCTGTGATTTTAAAAAGCAAACGAATTTTAATTCCAACAAAACAAAAGTACTGCACTTTGAAAAAAGTAATCTATGTTATCTCTATGCCATTAATGTTTTACTTGGAAATGAAGAAATGATTAAGGATCTAAGAATTATTGTAGCTCTTGAGTTGATCTATATGGGGACTATGTACAACTGATAAGGAGGCACTACCATGTCATAAAGGCCGGACTGTGTAGCGTATCCAGTAAGGGAGCTGTAGTGACGCCTATAATTGAATATTGTGTCTGTAACTCTTCATAGTACTACAGGCTGGAAAGGATCCAAAGATATTTTATGAGACAGATTACTAGGATTAAGTATCTGAGCTGTGAAAATAGGCTGAAAAGATTCTTTTTACTCATTCGTATATATAATTAGTCAGAGGTGATTTAATGCTAATTTGTAAATGTGTGAATGATGATATCTTGGCAGCAACGCTAGGAACCAAGTTTGTCGCATTCACTGGGAGCCAGAAATAATTGTCTATTTGTGAATACTTTCTGTAACCGTACTATAGGGAGAAGATCATTTCATGGAAAATCTGGCAAACTGTGGAATAGTTTATTGATAAATATTAAATGCCTCGACTTCTAACTCTTCTAAGTGTACAATGGATGGGTGGTTTGACAGGGGTGTATATAATTTTTTTATTCTTAGAAAAGTCATGTGAGGTCTGTTATGAGGCTCGGAGTTTGATTTATATGAACACTGAACACAAAAAAATGATTGCATGAACACTTGAACACAAAAAAGTTCTTTGTCAAGTAATAACAAAATAACTTGCTTTCTATGATGCAACATTACTGTGGTTTTAGTCTATACTGGAAAATATTAAGATAGAACCAAACACCCCAATACTGGGTGATTTTAACTACCCTGCCATTAACTGGGAAAACTACTCGTGTACCAACACCTTTGCCCATCAGTTCTTGGAATTCATAAATTCCAACGCCGTGGATCAACTAATCCATAGTCCCACCAGGGGCTCCAATATCCTAGACCTGGTCATTACCAACATGAGAAATCGATGCTCCACACCTGTGGTCACCCCCTCGTTAGTCAGGTCTGACCATAAGCTAATTACCCTTAACATCCACATCCCACCCCCCAGTAAGGAAACCTCCATAAAATACTTCTCCAAAGCCAACTTCATACTACTCAAGTCAGAATTGACAAACTTCATGACACCCATGCAGACGGGAACTGAAAGTTCAACTGCTGAATCCTACACTAAGGCACTGTATGAGCACATCCACTCGTGCATGAATCGTGCCATCCCAAATAGAACCAAGATGCTCTCATCCAAAAAAAGGAAGCCAGTCTGGTGGTCCCCTGCCATAAATAAACTTTACAACAAAAGGAAGAAACTGTTGCAGAAAAGAGGAAAATCCCAGGATACAAAAAAACTCCCTTACCAGCCTCCGTAAGAAACTGAGATCCCTCATAGAATCCTCCAAAGCTAGTTACGAAAATAAAATTGCCAAAGATTCCAAAGACAACTACAAGGCATTCTATAACTATGTCAAGAATCTAAATGGCAATGCTCAGGTCTGCCCTTGAGCTAAAACAGAATGGCATTAAATATACTGATTCCAAGGATATTGCCAATATCCTGGCAGATCAATTCAGTGCCAACTTCACCCCCCTTTCACCCCCTAAATGGCCCATCTCAATACCGGAAGATTGCCAAATTCTGGTAATAACGTCCACACAGGTAAAAAACGCACTCGGCAAAGCTAAGAATACAGCATCCATGGGACCAGATGATATCCCGGGCTGTGTACTACATGAACTACAATATGAAGTGGCACCTCACCTAAGTGTCATGTTTAATCATAGCCTCACCTCAGGTTTCGTGCCCACTGAGTGGCGCAGAGCTACAGTTACCCACTCCACAAGGGGGGATCCACCTTGGATCCCGGAAACTACCGTCCCATCAGTCTGACGAGCCTTATCTGCAAGGCCATGGAGCGTATTATCATGGAACTTATAAACAAAGACATTGGCAACCTTCAAACACTGGACCCCACCCAGTTTGGGTTTGTGAAGGGCCGATCTTGTCTCCTGAACCTGATTGACTTCTTCGAATCAGTCTCCAGAGCCATGGACAAGGGTAAGGTGGTCCACACAGTCTATCTAGACCTTGGCAAGGCCTTTGACACCATCCCCCACTCTGGAGTCGTAGATAAACTTACTAAGCTGGGCATTAATCCCTACGTCACCCATTGGGTTGCTAACTGGCTTACTGATGGAACCCACACTGTAAAAGTAGCCAATGCCAAATCCAGCTCCAGAAAGTGACAAGTGGAGTACCTCGGGGTTCAGTCCTGGGACCGCTCTTGTTTGGCATCTACTTCTCTTAAGTACAGGCCAACATTAAGGGACTCTGACTAACAAAGTTTGCAGATGACTGCAAACTCGGAGCCATTATTGAATCCCCAAATGATGTGGATACTCTACAAAAGGGCCTTACAGAAACAGATGCTTGGTGCCAGAGCCATGGGCTCAAGCTCAATGCCAAGAAATTTATAGTTATCCCCTTTGGGGAAAAAACATGTATCCATGAATTACCATATAGGTGGCAGTACACTAAACACAGAAAGTGTGATAAGAGACTTGGAGACACAGGTGGACAGTGGTCTCACCTTCGGTAACCACATCGCCACAACAGTCAGGAAATCCTTCTATGTGGCACACCTCATCACTAAGGGCTTTTCATCCAGAAAAAAGGAGGTCATTGTCCCACTGTACTCATCCCTCATTAGACCCATTATAGAATACAACACCCCACAGAAATACCTCACTAAAAGAATCACAGGCCTAAAGCAGATGCCCTATGCTGACCGCCTTAAACTCCAGCTGTACTCAGTCGCATATCGTCTACTCAGAGGCGATCTCTGCTTAACATACAAAGCCATGTCAAACCCAGAGCTGTTGGACATGCTACACTTAAAGAAATCCCAATCCCTCAGAGCCACACGCTCCAGGGATCTAAACCTTGTCATCACAATAAACAAAACCTACTGGAGGGATAGGTTCCTGACCCAGAGACTCCCCAGACTCTGGAACAGATTGCCCATAGATGTCGAGCAGAGTGCCTCTTCTAAAGGCACCTTGATGATTGGAATTCACCCCGGAGATCACGTCAGTCGCCCTGCTAGACAGGGATCCAGGGAAGTAAATAGTGTGGGAAGAAATAGCCAGGGAATTGTTATGGTTAGGCTTGTATAGGCCCTAGGGCTGATAGCCTAGTACCAACCTATGAACCTATATCTCACAAACTGCCCTACTTACATTTCTAAACACTATATATAACGGAAAAAAATCAAACAAATGCATTTGCAGCTCTTTTCCTTGGTCTTTCCAAAGCATTTGCCACAGTCTCTCATCAGTTAGTCCTAAACAGACTCCCATATGTAGGTCAAAGTAAGCTAACTAAACTGCTTTAGAAGTTCTCTTATTAATACGTCCTCTGATTAGACACTTTATCTACCAAGCAATAACATCTGGTGTTCCCTAGAGCTTAATCCTTGGACCATTGCTGTTCAATATTTTTACCAATGATGTATATTCAGTCAATGCTCAATATGCAGATAGTTCAACATTAATCTGCTCTGCCTCAATCTTCTTATAATAGTGCTGAAAGAAAATGGCTAAATGAGTGGAATTCCATGCTAAGTGCCCCCCCCCCCCAAAAAAAAAAAAGATACTATTCATTAACCTAGTAAAAACACAGTTATAGAAAATATTTTTGAAATCTTGTTTATAAACAATACTATGGATCAAGTGAGTCATACTAAATTGCTTAGTTATAGATCAGATGTCGAGATTTGATCCTAGTATAGATTAGGTTTGTGACAAAAGGAGATACTGCCAGCACAGCTAGCTGGAAGTTTGTAAGAAGTATGTCAGTGTGTATCCAAATGATTTACACCAGGTGATTGTGTTGCAAATGTATTAGAACTGTATGTCGTGTGTATATCAAAAATGCTTGTGCAGACGTATGTGTTGAAAAGGTATTTGCAAAGTGCTGTGTTTGAAATGTAACCACAGTGTGCCCTACTGGAAGAGAACAGAAATGTAATTGCATTATTGTAACTGTTTAAATGTATATATTTTAACTGGAATAAAGGAGGTTAACCTCAGTCCAGCAATCTTTAGAAAAATATCTGAAAAGAAATTAACCCTTTTGTTGCGTAACCTATAAGGTATCTCTCGGTTTTCAATGCAGCTAGAGACATAGTCTGTACTAGGAAGCTTTCTGTATTGTCCTTGGAGTGAACTAATTGCTACTTTTGAAGCATGAAGGAATGCAGTTTTATGAGTTCCAGTATCTGCCAAAGATCCTGAGCAAAAGTCTTGTCTGTATATTTTTATAGGTAGATGCTAAATGCTGCCAGCTTCAGCAATGGGGGGTTTTAACCTGGGAACTAGAGGTTAGACAACAAGAAATTGTCATTCTGCAAGCTATCCCAGCAGTAATATTTTAGATATTAATTTATTTGAGAAGTCTCTAAGACAGGGCATTCTGTCTTGGACCTGACGGCAAGAACAAGAAAAAATATTCACCACACATCTGCCTTGCTCTAATGAAGTAAGTTACTAAGGAATAGTATCATTCTCTTAGATTCGGTCAGGAATGTAGTGAAACTTAGTTTAGATGTTTTTCTTTGTGTGAGCCTGTACTGGAATGTTATTTTAAATATTTCCTGTAGTTTTGAATCTGTCACTGTGAATATATATTTAGTATTGTCTTTTCTTTTATTATTTATTATTAAATATATGTAAAACTTTAATTGTGGCTGATCTCTGTAGAGATATTTAAGTTTTGAGAGTACTTGCATATTTATGTGGTGACACTGTGTGGGCCATTCCTAATAGCCTTGCTCTTGGTCAGACTACCACTTGTATTAATATTACACAGTAAAATTGGACACCCTTAAAGTAGTTGATAAGGAGTCACTGGTGGCAGTGGAAACTACCTTAAAGTCTGGGCAGAAGGGGACAGAGCTAGTTAAACCTGTGCCAGCCTTTCTTGTGTGTGCATGTGTAGAAATCAAACCTCAGAGTGCGTGTGAGCTGCTAGGGCAGGGACACAAAGCACTTGCTGGACAGAGAGGGTACTGGAGGTCTTGGGTTGGTCACTCAGCTGAGATCTCGACTCTAGCTGCATCAGTGGGGAGTCTTGTTGGGGATCTGGAGGAAGAGAGAGAAACCAGCCCTGGACTGACTGGTCTTTGTGTGCTCTTAAGGGAAATTGCACTTGATGCAGAGAGCTGCATCAGGTTTGTGTACTTGTCATCCTCTTAGTGAATGTCCCCCACTGTTGCCGGTGGTGAGGATTGAGGCTCCTTGATTACTGGTCCAGTGGAGGGTCGTGATAAGGTTATAAGCAAAATGTTAGAAAAAATATAAGAATGCTATACAAATAAAAAGCATTTATTAATGCAGTTGCCCTTGACATTTTGATGTGTGCTTCTCCAGTCCGCACCAGCATCAACAAAACTCTTCTACATAAACTAAAACAAAGCTATAGCAAAATTACTAAATTCGCTGTTTGTTTTCCAAACAGAACAAATAGACTGAGAGCGCTGTAAAAGTTAAACTGATTAGAATTCCAAAACTGCTTTCTCTACTCTGTTTAAAATAATATGGATTTAAGTATACCCCCATCAGGCAACTAAAGTCCATAACAAATCGATATCAAGCTGATTATATATCTTCTAATCACTACAGGAGTTCCCTAAAGTTGGAAATGACTATATGCAAAACAGTAACAAAAAATGTACCTAGACAAGTATGTATTCCCCATTCAGAGCAAATGTTTGTCTCATAAACATGGCTGCATTTTTTGAAAGTTTTCTCCTTTTTTTTTCCCTAAGACTCATTCTTTTATTATAATCTATTTAATCTCTTTTTGCTGAATGCAAAATGATAATGCTATTGAGCATTGCATGTATACGTATATTTTGTTTTTCTGTTACTTTTCATTTTTATAAAAGTTTGCAAATCTCTCGATCTCTCTCTCTCTCTCTCCTGGTTTCTGCTAAAAACAAAAATTAAACAATACAATAAGAAAGACATCAAATATTTATATAATATATACAGTAATTCCTAAGATGAAGCTCAGGTTCCATTATGAAACAACTCTAAGTTATAATACGTTAAATGGGAAGAGGTTACTTTAACCATTAAGCCATGGATAATGATAGGAGGTCCTCCAAGAAGATCTTAGTTTCAGTGTCTTTGTTCATTATTTCTTCCATAAGTTGCCTAAAGGTCCTCAAATAGAGGAGACTTTTCTACCAGTTTCTGGTTATGATTTTCCAGCAGTGGGTAGAATAGTCCACAGTACAAAACACTGATCACTCTTAAAGATCATGTTTAAATCATCAAAACAAAGTTTTATTTATACATAAAGTGCCCACATGTATATATCATTGTGCATATGAACAGTCTTTATGTAAAAATATGTAAGCCACTGTGTTAGTAAATTTATAATTTAAAAAAACTTCCGATCACAGAAGTATAAATTACTCCTGCTGCTTATTGCATTGATATTAATATGGAGAGAGGAGGTGTGTACGTCACTCTGGGCCCAGTGTTATCAGTTTGGCTGAGAAGAAATTTTATGGCTTTGTATCTCAAAAATTTGAGAGTGCAAGAACAGGTGAGATATATGACTGGAAGCCATTTGCTTTTTTAGAGTGTAGTAGTGTTGTACAGTTCTGGTCTTGGCTTTGAGGACTGCGTGATAAACCTGTAGATTCTGCTGTTGATTTTGAATGATTTATTGAGGAGCTGTTAGGTAGTTGTAGTAAAGGGAAAAGGAATGTGGTATAAAAGTCATCAAGTGAATAAACATTATAAAATGGGAAGTGGAATTAAAGGACAAGAATTTGCCGGAGAATTTAGGATTTTGAATTGAACACCCTTGTTAAGTATTCACATTTTAAAAACATTGATATTGGTACACATTGACAGAGAACAAGCCATAGTAACATAATGTTTTCATACATTATACATGTTTTTCTTTTGTCAGGTATCATTCACTCCATTGTTATGTAAATTCCTCAATGTTTGCCTCCCATTAAACCTTGCTCTTAATTCTGCCTTAATTCTGCTCTTAATTTAAATTGTGTCATAGGTTTATATAAGAACATAAGTATGCGTTTTTTGTAAACATAAAAGCATTTAGTAGCTCAAGATCTGAGCTAGCAAGTGCACTTAAATGGTTGTGTTTTTAATGTTTTTAATGCTTTCAGTTTGATTTAAATGTTAATTGATTAATGAGCAGACTTTCCCGCCTTGAGCGGTTGTATATAATCCCCACACAAGTTTAAGTGATTTATCTGATGAAGCGTGGATGGACCACGCGAAAGCGCTCGTTCTTTACTTCCAATAAATTGTTTGTTTGATTTCAAGGATTGCCTGTGAGCTTCGTTCCTGTTACAGCAGCCTTTCGTGAATATTTGGATATTCCATATGTGTCTTGGTACTATACTTTTTTTATACAGATTTTGCGGCTTTTTGGCGTAGTACCATTCAGCAGGAACGCAGACTATCATTCATTCTTGTTTCCTAGTTTTTCAGTTTTGGTCAGCGTTTCCAGCACACTATGGAACTCATCACTCCTTTGGAACCGGAGCCGAGGGACACTACCTCCTTGTGGGAAGGACTTACACATCTTAATAGCAACCCTTTATTGTCTCTGGACCTTACAGGAGAAGTGGGACATGTCAATTTTGAAACAAATGGTGAGAACCTTACTGAATTTTACCCACTCTTAAAAACTATAGAAGATAATTTGTATCAATTGCAAAGATATGCATGGCAGAGGCTACATTTACAAGCTTGTATTCATTTCAAAGTAGTCCCCAGGGGTATGCGGGTGTTTTGTATGCCCACCTATGGGGACTCACATCCTGAACTACTTAAGCGATGGCAGGATCTTAATATAGAGTTGGGTTTCAAGTATGCCCAATTAATGCTTGATTACTTTTTGCCATTAGAGACTGAACTAAGAAACACAACGGAGCATTTGTATCAACAACTGTTAGAAAGATTCAGTTCAGAACACTGCCTTGATAAAATCAATCGTGCTTTTTCTCAAATTAATGTTTTCAGTGATAAATTGAGAACTACCAAACAGAAAAAACTGTTGCGCGATTATCAAGATTTTCAAAAAGGCCAGGTGTTTGTTTGGCCGAGATTTAATTCTACTAATCATTCGAATTCTGTGACTATATCTGAAACAGCTTCTACTTCCTCCATACATAGACATAAAGGTAATCATACTGTTGTGCCTATATTACCGGAGATACCTGCCTCTATGGTCAACAGAGGCACATATGCAACGGTAATAGCTGAAAATAACCAGACTGATACTGTTCACACTGACACGCCTCCACCGAATCAAGAGGCTTTTTTTCATCAGGTACCTGCGAATACCACAGGAGCCATACCCAAAAATAGCTCCAGCGCGTTACCTTCGCTTGTGAATTTTTTACCGTATCAGAAACGGACTTCAACATATTCCAACAGGGGAAGATCACACAGCAGGGACTCCCGAAAGAGAAAATATTCAGCGGAGTCATTTACTCACAACAGAAGGAAGAAAACCTGACTTCAGATTTACTGTTTAATTTTTCTAACTTTATTCTGGACAACACTACTGTACAGGTTTTAAATAGAGGTCTTAGTTTCATACCGGCCACTTCGGCCATATTAACAGACACACTGTTTGATTTAAGGATGTTCTGTAGGAAATTATGTTTGAAATTGATATTCAATGACATAACACCTAATGAATGGGGGCATGATTTAATAAGAGCGAAAAGTGTATTTATTCCCGACATGCCTTTGCACGTAGAATATTTCCTTAGGGCCTGTGAGAACCAGTTTTATTTAATGTTTAGCAACATTAATAAAAAGGGCAGGTTTTACAATTTAACTCCAGATGAATACCGTTCTCTCAATGAACTTAAACAAAATGTTCATATAGTCATAAAGCCAGCTGACAAGGGGGGGGGAGTAGTCCTTTTGAACACTCAGGATTATTTTATTGGTATGACCCAAATGTTGCAGCAAGAAGACACTTACACCCCTATATCCCCTGATGCAGTGACTAAAATTATTAAAACTGTCAAAGACGTCTTTTACGATCTTCTCATGTGTCGACAGATTAGCCAAGAAGTATATGAGTTTTTATATATTGAACATCCTGTTACTCCCACCATTAAAGGAATACCTAAGGTACACAAGGGCGTATACCCTGTTCCATTAAGACCCATAGTATCGGGCGATAGGTGGGTGACAGCACATGCTTCACAACTAATTGAAAATATATTAAGACCAGTAGTCAATCAGTCTCCCACCATACTTAAAGACACATATGATTTTTTGAATGACATTAAAGAGTTAAATTTAGACAATGACCAATCATATCTTTTGATCAACTTAGATGTCAAGGATTTATTCACCTCGATACCTAATGACATCGGTATGCAATATATAAATGAACTGTTGGTTAAAGAAACTGACTTTTCGAAAGATAGAATTATATTGGTAGATCAATTGTTAGAATTAGTGTTATTCAATAACGCCTTTATGTTTGGTGGCAGTAATTATTTACAGAAGTGGGGGGTTGCCATGGGCACCCCCTGCGCTAACACCTATGCCAACCTGGTAGTCCTATGGTGGGAGAAGCTGTACCTCTTTACACATGAGAACTTCAAGCTTATCAAGCTTTATAGGCGTTTTGTTGATGACGTCATAATAATATGGGAAGGTACTCTGGAATTATTTGAATGCTTTCTACAATATTTAAATACTACTAGCACGTTTTTACGTTTCACACAGGAGGTTTCCAACCAAGAAATTCATTTTTTGGATGTTACTATAAGGTTCACAAATGAGGGCACCCTAGAATCCACCCTATATAGGAAACCAACTTGGAAGAATTCTATGCTATGTTTTGATGGCATGCACCCCCGCCACACCTTTCAAGCTATAGTTAAGAGCCAATATACTAGAATTAAGAGATTGTGCAGTAACATAGATGAATTGAACAAAGAAGCACAGTTTCTAGAGAAATTATTTATTGACAGAGGATACAGTCCCACCATGGTCAGTAACATCAAGTTTAATATCCTAGGTGACACCATACCCATTAAAAAGGATGATATGGCTGCGAAATGTAAAAGTAATAATACAAGATTTAATAGGAGAAAAGAAGGCAGTAGTAATCAAATAGGTTACATTACTACCTACACTAGTGACATCAAAAAGATTCAGCAAGTCATTCAAGCCAACTGGCATATTCTAACGATAGACTCCTCCACCAGGAAATTTGTAGGTAAGAGCCCTTCCTTTATATACAAGAATAGTAGGAATTTAAAAAGAATTTTATGTGGAGATAAGAACATCAGAAGAGAGGGAGAAAATACGCTGACCTACAACATCAAAACCAAGGATTTTGGTACCTACCCATGTTATAGTTGCAACAGGTGCAGATACATAACTAAGACACAGTGTTTTGTACACCCTAATATCAATTTTGTCTTTAAACCACATTTTCGAGCAAGCTGCAATACTAGAAATCTGATATATTTGGCCACCTGCAATAAATGTGAGGCCTTCTATGTGGGATTAACAAAGAGAAGGTTGCAGGAACGCATATACAATCATCTTTATGATATACGCAAAGCTATAGATAACAACGCGTTGGCCAAACATATTATAGAATTCTCCACACATTCTTTCTCTTTTAGAGTCCTACAAGTAGTAAATCAAAATGAAAGAGGGGGAGACAAAGAGAATCAGTTGGCATTAATGGAGCTCGAATGGATACTCCGTTTGGGAGCACACATTGAGCCGGGACTTAACACTCAGGTGTCCATCAAACCACTTTTAATATCTAGGAAGTAAAATTTTAGGTTTTTACACCTATGATAGATACAATATTTTTTATCTGGTTCATTCATTATCACAGTATATACATATATATGTAGACATTGCCTTTAGAATGAATTTAATATATTAAAACACGAAGCATAATTGCTAAAGAGCAGATATTTCATATCTCCTATTGATTCCACAAGACATATTATATGACATTTATTGATATGCTATACATGTTGTTTATAGATTTATAACATCATGATTAATAACTATGGGCAAGTTCAATATTTTATATCTTATATATGGTGATTTTAATTTAAATATAATTAAAATTGATTTATAACTTCTATTTATATTTATCTATGTAAAACTATATTTATATTTGATAAGTTCTGATTAGCAGAATCATATGACAATTTATATAAATATGTAAAATTATAAATTATATATGAAAATTTAAGTTGACATTTACATATATATTTTCGTTTTATTTATTTATTTTAAATTGTGTCATAGGTTTATATAAGAACATAAGTATGCGTTTTTTGTAAACATAAAAGCATTTAGTAGCTCAAGATCTGAGCTAGCAAGTGCACTTAAATGGTTAAGTGTTTTTAATGTTTTTAATGCTTTCAGTTTGATTTAAATGTTAATTGATTAATGAGCAGACTTTCCCACCTTGAGCGGTTGTATATAATCCCCACACAAGTTTAAGTGATTTATCTGATGAAGCGTGGATGGACCACGCGAAAGCGCTCACTCTTTACTTCCAATAAATTGTTTGTTTGATTTCAAGGATTGCCTGTGAGCTTCGTTCCTGTTACAGCAGCCTTTCGTGAATATTTGGATATTCCATATGTGTCTTGGTACTATACTTTTTTTATACAGATACTGCGTGATAAACCTGTAGATTCTGCTGTTGATTTTGAATGATTTATTGAGGAGCTGTTAGGTAGTTGTAGTAAAGGGAAAAGGAATGTGGTATAAAAGTCATCAAGTGAATAAACATTATAAAATGGGAAGTGGAATTAAAGGACAAGAATTTGCCGGAGAATTTAGGATTTTGAATTGAACACCCTTGTTAAGTATTCACATTTTAAAAACATTGATATTGGTACACATTGACAGAGAACAAGCCATAGTAACATAATGTTTTCATACATTATACATGTTTTTCTTTTGGCAGGTATCATTCACTCCATTGTTATGTAAATTCCTCAATGTTTGCCTCCCATTAAACCTTGCTCTTAATTCTGCCTCCCATTAAACCTTGCTCTTAATTCTGAACACTATTCTCCATGTATTGTTTCCACAAATTATATTTATTTATATATATATAATTTGCTATTTCCCATTTCTAAAGACCACAGCTGTAGTTCTTTAACTACTTTAAAATTGTCACTGTTTTATTTACCAGTGGTTTAGAATTTGATTTCCATGTTCTAGCAATTGGGTTTTGGCAGCCAATTACGTTAAACTTGGCAAGGTCATACTATGTCTAGGCAATTCAGATCCTATATTCTAGATCAAAAAGAATAATTTCCTTGGTTACATCCATTTGCTCCCTCCAACGTTTCTGACAAAGTACTGTGTAGGGATTTGCCAACTAGTTATATTTCCAAAAATATGTTTCCAGTTACTTCACTTTCCCATCACACTACCAGCCCAAGTGATGTGTAAAATACATGTGAAAACGCTGTGCAAATGTTTTAAACCTTTTGGATTTGTCGCATATTTGAGAGCCATCCTGACATTCTCCCATTGTCCTTTTGTAAATTGCCTTTTCAGTCTCATTTCCTATTTTTTTCTAGCCACCTCTGATTCTTACAGCTATTATGCAGTATTTTATATGGCCTACTAATTATCCTTTCTGTTTTTAAATAGCAGCATCTGTTTTAGATACAGCTAAAAACTCTACCAGAGCTTGTCTTTCCCTTGACATCATCCAGCACTTTCTTTTTGCATATACTCTAGCAATCCTCGCTTGGAAAAGCAGTCTCGAATCTGCAGTCCATATTTCTGCTTGCCTTACCCCATTCTTTTTACCTTTCTCTCTCTAGTTATTTGCTCCCAATACCTTATTTTTGTCAGTTTTCTCAGGGGAGTTCTAGCCCTCATCTTGCCTATTTTCTGTACCCGTAATTGCAGTCATCCATATTGGTAAACTGTCCTTTCTGCAATTCTGTGTTTGCTTAGTTCTTGGAATACTTTTTGCTACTTTTTATGAATATAATGTTCTGTTGTTGTGTCTTTCGGCTTTGGATCCAAAATCCTGTTCTCCCCTGTCCCCCATTTGATTCTGTTTTTATTTTAACATTCTCATATGTGTTATGTTTACGAGCCTTAATTGCGTAGTTCTAAAGTATCCATTCAAATAATGTAATAGTAAAACAAAAACATCTTTGTCTATGGGGGGGGGGGTCATCTTGTCCCACTTAAAACATGCTTTCTTCCCCCTCCCCAAATTTCCAACTCTGTGTCACAGCTTCTCCTCAGGTTGGTAAAAAAACAAAATACTCCTCCTGAATTGTATATAAAAGTAAAGTCTCCCTCCACATATCTTTAACTGACGTTAACAGAATCCTTTTTAAACCATATACCGAAGTAGTTCATCTTCTGTCATATTCACATGGATATGGGTATTACTGAACCAGTTTAATGTGTGGGTACTTATTTTACCAGTATAGCCTTTGCTTTATCTTCATTTAGTTTATATTCATAAAATATATGAAACTGTCTCAAAATGTTCCACAACACCAGAATATCTGTCTTTTTCTGGATTTATCAAATGCAGTCCTTCATTTTCATTGCTAGTGGCTCTAATTATAAAGCAAACAAAGGAGAAAGAAGACACTTCTTCTAGTTTCTTTATTCAAGCACAGCTCATCATAGAAGAGGAACCCTCCACCTTGGTGATTTCCTCTGACCTGTCATATATCCTCCTAATTAACCCCATTATTCTATCAGGGAATGCAATGTTACTTTTGTCCTACTTGTAAAATTCTAGATAACTCCATTGAATGCCTTCTCTGCATCAATATCCACAAAAAATGTTTTCCTTACACTCTGCCTGGATCACCTGTTGTATTAATGTTGTCAAATGTTTGTAATCCACAAAACCACATTGATCTATAGCTATCAATTTTGGCAGCACCTTGTCATTTTCTGTTTCTTAGTATAGAGTAAGTACTTTTATAGTCTTGGTTTAAATTTAAATGGAGATGTATGAAGGGTGTTTTCCATCTTTGGGTAATATAGCCTACACCACTTTCTTCCAAGACATTGATATTGTGCCCCCTTAAAATATTGTCATATCTTTCCAGATTTATATTACTTTCGTTAATCCAAGCTTCTGCATGAACATCATGTGTACCTGGAGACTTCCTTGTTGATTTTTTTGTATTTATCTCCTCTCTTCCTATCCTAGCTGTTAATTGTTCAGCCTCATCTTTTTCCAACCTTGGCATCATCTTTTTCCAACCTTGGCATAATTAGGTCTTCCATTAATATTTCCATGTGTGCCCTTTTCTTGGTTTCATCATTCCTCTGCATTGTACAAATTTTTATAACATTATGAAATATCAACACCTCTATAGGGGTTCTGTTGATTTCTTTTTTTCTTGTTACAGGCTCCCTAATTTTGCTAACAACCTTTTTTACATCCTGTTACCCAAGCTGTGAAGTTAGCTTAACAGCAACCTTTCTAAACTCGGGCATGTTATCCCAAAATTCTCTTTAGCTCCATTATTTGCAGCTTTAGGTAGAATATAAATATATGCCAGCATAAACTCCTCCCTTGCTAATAATCCCTCAGTACCACAAATCTATCACTCCTTTTTTTTTTCCCCTTATCACTACTGGAGGCCTCTCTAAGTACTCTTATTCTCCCTTTCCTTTGTCCGCGATATTCCGCTGAATGCCCACCCTGAAATATTTTCTGTCAAATTCACATGGGTATTTCTTTCCAACTGTGGAACATTGCTATTTGTACTCTGCAATGTTAAATGTAATTCGGTACTTTTTTTTTTTTTTTTTTGTAGCTGTAAAGCCATTTACATTCCATGATCATATGGACAGGGCAGCCATTACGATCAAATTTTATTACAAGTCCAACCAATTGTACATCAGTTATTTTGTTTGTATATTTACAACTTTCAGCTTACATGCACACACTAATGTTGGCAGGCTGATTTTTTATGTGGTTGCTTCTTTTCGTCTCCATTTGAACCTATGTCACATTTTTTTTTTACTTTTTGCTTCAATTAAAGAACTCAAAAATATTAAATAGGTTTTTAGAACACCCATTAACTTTTAATTTGCATCAAGCACACAAAATTATGTACATTTTCAAAAAAATGAAGTTTATTCCCCCCCCCCCCGATAGGAGCAGTCCCCCCAAATTGACTGTTACATCAATAGGCATTAGCTATTCTACAGTTTTATTACCCATGCTAAAGCACTTGATAATCTGTGTTACCACTTGCTGTCTGTTCTTTATTTCTGTTCTCTTCCCAGATGTGAAAAGCAGCTTGCAAGAGTTTAGTAAATGTTAGCTTTTAACATTAAGAAAAAGTGCATCAACCACATTTTTCAATAAGCAAACTAAATTGTGCATGGTTATATTTAAATGCATTACAATACCAAGGCTGCTGGGTAGGCGACTACTTGTATAATCTATTCATTTCCCACAGTTCCACATTTCATTTGTCTTTCATTGATCTAAAACACTGAGATTAAAGAATACTAGTGATTTGGAGAGTTGGGGTTATAAAAAACAGGTAACCAGCAGGATCAGTGGGTACATTATAGACAGTTTAAATATGAAGTGGGTGGTTGAAGCTGTGCTTCTGTGCAAGAAGTAACTGCATGCTCCTATATTTACTGCCTCTTAGGTTCATAGGTGTTTACTAGGCTAATGACCACAAGGGCCTTTTAAAGCCTAGCCATGCATCCCAAGTCTCTGACAAGTTCTGGTACCCTTGATGAGTGTAAGCAGGGGCTTGGGAGATGAAATATTTACAAGCAAGGACCTGGGAGATAAACCATTTACAGATTGCCTGTGTCCATCAGAGACATGGGCGCCAAGCTAGGGATGAATTTCCTGTTCCCCAATCCAATTGTCCGAGTTGCACTTTAATTGGGTTATTGAGGAACTCTGCTTCACATGGATGGGAGCCTGTTCTAGAGACAGGGTAGTCTCTGCACTATATACGTCTCTCCAGCAGGTCCTATTTATATCACAGTCAAGGTTTAAGTGTTTAGAATGGATAATTCTGGTGCTGTTTGATTTGCTGATGTGCAGGAGGTCTGTCAGAGTGGAGTTAGCATCACCCTCTGGTGCAGTATTCCGCTATATTCTTAGGTGCAGGAGAAGTACTAACACAGCTGGAATTCGTATCACTAATTAGGATTACTTTTCTCTAATAATTTTCCCTGCTGGGCTTTTTGGCACATGGCAGTTACCACCTCATTTAGCTCAATTGTTTGCCAGGTATAAATCTCCCCTCAACAGTCTGTAGGAGACAGAATACAGGGATACGGCCTTGTGGCGGTCTGCATAGGACATTTTATTTGCGCCTGGTGTTCTTTTAGTGATGTAGCTCTGTGGAGGTTTCATTTGTTGGATATACCTGATTGGGTACATACAAAACAGGTCATTGTACTCAATGATAGGTCTGATGAATGCCGAATAGAGTGGAACAATGGCTTCCTTGGACCTAGATGCCATACCTTTGTTTATAAGTTGTGCAACATAATATGATTTCCCCACTACTGTAAACACGTGATGGTCAAAGGCTAGACTACTAGGTCAGCTCTAAGGGGTGTGCTGTCAACATGATAGTTACTAGGGGTGGATGACTAACCGAATTATACTATTATGCATTTCTTGGCATTTGGGTTTAGTCCATGGCTCTGACACCAGTTATTTGTCTGCATTTGTGTCTGTATGCTAGTCAATGACTGCTCCTAATTTGCAATCTGCAAATTTAGTTGACATGAACCAGCTTGCTATCCAGTGAGTGACATATGGGTTTATACCTAACCTTTTTGAGTTTGTCAACAATGCCTTTGCAAGGTCGTCGTAGACAGTTTGAACCATTTTGCCCTCATCCATTGCTTTGGTGATCTTCTCAGAGAGGTTCACGAGGTTGAATAGGCATGACCTGCCCTTGATGAAACCAGGGTTGGGTCCAGTGTCTGGAGGCTTACTATATCATTATTATTATTGATCATTTCCATGATAATTCTTTCCATGGATTTGCATATAAAACTAGTGTGACTTATATCTGTAGATGGCCCACCTTTGTGCAGAGGAATGACTGTTGCTGTTTTCCATTCATGAGGCACAAAGTCTGTTTGAAGGCTACAGAGAAATAGTAGTTCCAGAGGCCCTGATAGGTCTTGTCTCATGCTGTTTAGAAGGCATCCTATGATATTGTCTGGGCCCATTGATGCAGTGTTCTTGGCCTTCAAGATGGCATTAAGGACCTGTTCCCTAGTGATGGCAGGGGAGTTGTATTTGATGTTATTTCCTGATGGAAGGTTGAGGGGGAGAGAGGGGTAAAGCTGTAGCTGAATTTGTCGGCCAGTAGGTTTGCTATATCTTCTGGCTCAGTATAGATGCCTAAATTTGCAATGAGTGCTGCAAACAATTTTCTATTGCCTTTGAGGTTGTGGACATAGCTAAAGAATGCCTTGTAGTTGTACTTGGTCTGGGAGGCCAAATTTACCTCAAATTTGGCTTTGGTAGACTTAATTTGTCCTCCGAGTTGTTTAGTTTGATGACTACTTTTACTACTGGGTACTGTACCTTCTAATTTTTGCCATGATTTTCTTTTGTTTTACAGCCTATTGATTTTGTGATTGCAAGAAGGTGGCTTGTTTTGAGTTCTTCCTGGTGGGTACAGGTGCCTCTCTGCAGCTGTTAACGTCAGGGCCGGCCTTAGCTGAAACGGTGCCCTAGGCGAAGTAGTGCTCCCTTAAGCCCCACCCACAACATACTCTTGAAACACCCCTATTTGAACCACACCCACAGGTAGGTCACTCCCCAAGAAAGCCACTCCAGTCATTTCCTTAAATCATTTAAATGCATAAGAAGAAAAAGATACCTTGTAATGTAGTTAAATTACAACTACCTTTGTGTACGAGTTTCCTACTGTAAATACCAGAGCTGGATAGTAGTCAAATAGGGCCCTAGGCAGGGTAATAAACCACCCCTCCCCCCAGAGCAGCCCCTTCTGCAGCAATCCCCTACCCCCAGAAGCAGCCCCCTCCCCAGCCACTCCAGTGTTACATTACTTGGCTATTTCTCCTCAGTTACCATAAATACTGTTCAAACCTGTCAGTGTGTATACTGTTTTCTTATTTACTTCTACAATGATTACAAATATTGAAATAAAATAGCATAAACACAGATAGCCATTTGCTAAACAAACAATACAGTCTCACAATGAAAACAGATTTAGCATGAGCAGTAAAACTTCTCTGCCCTTGAAACTCAACATTCATTGAAACAGCATTAAAACCCACATTCAAATAAAATACATCTGGCCAGTGGAGAATTAAGTTTACCTTTAGGCTCTTTTCAAACTACAGGCTCTTTGAACACATTGTTATGGCCATGCATATATGCATGTGTTCTTTGATTCACCTTCCTGATGCATTAAACTATATTCCTTGTATAATAAAGCACCAGCTGTTAGTGTGTGTTTTAAAGTTATAGTTTTGAACATTTTTCCAGTAAGCAATGGAACGAAATGTATGACCCAATAATGACAAAACTGCCCATTTCAGAACATTTTAATCATCAAAGGCCACCCAAACATCTGTCATTACAATCCACGAGTCATCATCTTCTTTTGGCTGTTCCCATTAGGGGTCGCCACAGCGGATCACTTGTTTCCATTACTTCCTGTCCTCTGCATCTTGCTGTGTCACACCATCCACCTGCATGTCCTCTCTCACCACATCCATAAACCTTATCTTAGGCCTTCCTGTTTTCCTGTTACCTGGTAGCTTCATCCTTAGCATCTTTTTCCCAATATACTCAGCATTCCTCCTCAGCACATGTCCAAACCAACGTAATCTTACCTCTCTGGTTTTGTCTCCAAACCTTCCAACCTGGGCTGACCCTCTAATATACTTATTCCTAATCCTGTCCACCCTCGTCACACCCAGTGCAAATCTTAACATCTTTAACTCTGCCACATCCAGCTCAAACTCCTGCCTTTTTGTCAATGCCACTGTCTCCAACCCATGTAACACAGCTGGTCTCACTACCCTCTTGTAGACCTTCCCTTTCACTCTTACAGGTACTAGTCTGTCACAAATCACTCCTGACACTCTTCTCCACCCACTCCATCCTGCCTGTACTCTCTTCTTCACCTCTCTTCCACACTCACCGTTACTCTGAACTATTGACCCCAAGTATTTAAACTCATCCACCTTCGCCACCTCTACTCCTTGCATCCTCACCATTCCTCTATCCTCCCTCTCATTCACACACATAGATTCTGTCTTAGTCCTGCTGACCTTCATTCCTCTTCTCTCTAGAGCATATCTCCATCTCTCCAGGGTGTCCTCCACCTGTTCCCTACTCTCACTACAGATCACAATGTCATCTGCAAACATCATAGTCCATGGGGACTCCTGTCTGATCTCGTCTGTCAACCTGTCCATCACCATTGTGCGTCAGGAAGGGCATCCGGCGTAAAGCTTCGCCAAATCATCTCATGCAATTACAATCCACAAGTATCAGTCAATAAGCACAATCTCTGCAGAAGTAAAATTCATCCGAATAATTCTACATTAGAAATTTGTAACTAATAAAAGGCTTTTACTGCCTAACAACTTTACATTTCAGTGTCTCATCTCCAAATTCAGTGCTTGCTGCCCTTAAAGAATTAATTGCCTATGTTACATTAAAGAAAAAGATACATTGGTAATATTGCAATAGGGAGTGACTGAGATCCTGACACACAAGTTCATAGTTACTAGGCATCTTATACAAAGGAGGGCACACTAAGAAATGCAGAACCCCTATCCCCCGTAAAATGCACCAAATAATCGGCAACTAGGTTATTGCATACCATACCTCCATTACCTCTCAAACTCTTAGCAAAATAAATCTGAACAAAGCCTAATATAATGGGGGAGGCAAAGGCCCCCAAACAGGGACAGATTATAAATATTGCTCTTAGAGGCTTAGAAAGTTGCTAGAATAACGGCATTTGTCTTGTCATACATTTTGTGAAGGAAATGAAGGTTAAAATTCAAATGTATGACATTTAGTTATTTAAATCTTCAGTGATTTGCCAGCAAACCACAAATTTTATGAGGACTAGGCCAAAAATATGAGGCACAAATCTGTACAGTTGAGAGGTATTCATACCTCTCAACTTCTTAGTGCAAGAAATCTGGACAAAGCCTAACATAATGTGGATGCAGTGGCCAAAAAAATAGGGATGGATTTTAAATATTGCACTTTAAACTTGCTAGAATTACAGGATTTAAGTTGCATTTCACGAAGAACACAAAAAGCCACAATGGGGAAAGATAATTTTTTAAAGCACTGCATTTAGAAATGGGAAAGGAGAGAATAGCTCAAGAAAGATTTCAAGAGTAGCCCACAGACTTGGTGTCAAAAAGAGGTATACTTTTTACAAGCTTCAAATAGTACATTAGTTTACTCCCATGGCAGGTTGAGTATCCATTGGAGTTGGTTGATTTATCAGCGCCCGTTTTACTATGGATCATTAGTGTCTAGATCCACTGCAACATTTTCAGAATATAAAAACACAGTTCTCAATCTTTTACCACATGAATCAGGAACCAAGCCAAAAGTACTATGGGAGAAGAGCAAAAAGATCCAGACTCAGGGACGCATTTTAACTTCTATATATCTAGTTGCTTACACAGATTTTGCATTAGCATGCCCATTTTGAAGAATATAAACTATGACTCCAGTGTCTCCCATCATTTAGTGTCAGCAATCCTCAAGAATCAGTGCAAGGCCAAAAAGAAAAAAAAATATTTTAAAATGTCTATATAGTCATATCTCTCTCTATATTTATCTATCTGTATATCCTATCTATATCTAGATAAATCCATATTTGTATATATCAGAGGCGCATAGCTGGTTCAACCCCCTTGCTCAAGCCGAAGAACAAAAAAAAAACAAAAAAAAAAGGCAGCTGTGATAGACTGCTTATGGCAGTCTGAAGCAATGGCGATAGTTGCATATGGAAAATGGAATACATACCTCTCAACTGTAAAGATTTTCACAGAATGTCCAGACTTTCGCCTTATTTTTGACGTGTTTCTCCTAAAATCTGTACTTTTCTGGCAAATAGCTGAGGATTGAAGTTATTAAATAATGACAAACATTTAAGACTCAACATCCTTTAGAAAATTCACGCTAATGCAAAACCTATTATTCTAATAACTTTCTAAGTTTATAAGAGCAATATTTAAAATCTGTCCCTATTTGTCCCCCCCCATCATTTTAGGCTTTGTCCAGATTTTTTGCTCTAAGAGGTATGATGGAATAGCTGTAGAAAGTGTGTGCCCTTGTGTTAACAACACTTATTCTTGTAAAGCACCAAGGCCTGTACAACAGCCTTCAGGACTTTCATTTAACATTTCGGAGGTAGAAGGACATGGTGATGAAGGAAGTATGTAATAGTGTTAGTTGAACAAAACACACACCTGCACTTTCTCTCTCATATGTACACATACTATCTCACACAGTAACACACACTTTATCTGTCATACAAACAGAACGAGCACTTGACATACTACATTGAAATATTCATATGTGCAGCAACTTAGTAATAATCACCTAACTTATTTAAAAGAATAGGTTTTTCCTTCTTGAAACATACAAAGTATCTCCTACTGGTCTGACTACCACCACTGTAGTGATTACTACTGATATGGCAAATGCATCTACTCAGTTACCATAAATCAACAAACAATTAAATAGCACAATACTGATTAGCTATCTCAGAGTTTTACTACCCATTGCAACCCATTCACAAAAAAAACACCTTTAACATTTTTTAAGGCAACTTATATTGCCACTCATTTACAGACACACACACACACACTATATATATATATAGATATATATATAGATATATATATATATATATATATATATATATATATATATATATATATATACATAGATATATATATATATATATATATATATATATATAGGGTGACAGCATCTGCATTCAGACCATCAATAAAACATTCACTTTAAGCATGCTCAACATGCAATGATTTCAGTTTTGTGTCAGAAGCTGGAGACATGGTATTCTTCTAGTCAAAAATGCCCAGATGATTCATCAATTCACTAACTTCAAACAAAACGTTTATGCTAAATGACCAATGGGCAGTCTCCAACTGCCCAACTACGGTATTATCAAAAGTTTTAGGGAGTGTATTCTTTCTTTTCAGCTGTCCTTCCTGTTAATTCAGTTACCATTTTTGTGTTCGTAGTAGAAGGAATAGCTAACACCAGAATCCATGCAGTTCCTTCTTAACAATAGTTCAGCAAGTTCAACTACTGCCATTTTATCTACACATCTTTTTAATTTCACCATCTATACAAAAAGTGAAGTCTTATTCAATACACATTTTATAAAGTATAAGACTTCTCCTGTTTATCTTGCCCACTATCACACTTGACTGGAAATTATTGGTTTCTACCTTCTTGTGAAACGTTAAATAATCAACACAAAAATAATTCAGGATGCAGACCCACCAACCACAATTATTTGTGGCATCACCTAAGCGTTTAAGTAATCCAAAAACATCATAATAGGCAGTCAAATTAAAGCTATGAAATTATTTTAAAGTCTTGCAAAAAAACTATCAATAACTGCTGCACGTGGGGACTAAGCCAAAATATATGGGCGTAAGAGTTAAACAAGCAACAGCGCGCTCTACCTCACTATGTACAGTTTTTGACAAGCAATGCAGGTAAAAAAAATCACAATAGATATTATAATATTGCATTTAAGAAGTCTATTAAGTTGTCCATCAGAGTACTAATGGCAGCAGGACATAATATAACATAGGAACATAACGTAGAACAAATTGGCAAAATGTGGAACACCTAAAAACAGTTTACTAACAACCTCGACTAGGAATCTCACATGATGGTTAAATGTGGTACTTTAGACTTCTAAAAGTTTTTTTAATTAATTAATAAGATTATGTATTTACAAAAAATATGGGTTAAAAAATTCTTAAAACTGAATGCTTGACAGACAGACCATTCAAAATGGAACTGGGAAGAACACACCGTTTTTAAGATTGGTAATGAAAAATGTTCTTCATAATGAAGTACACTTGAGAGTATGAAGTACACTTGAGAGACGTGATGCTAACAGCAAACACCCACACAATTCTTCCTTCCTTGAGGTCAGCATTCATGCTTATCATGCTATTTTAAAGGGCACAAACGTGAATGGAATGTAAAGTCCCATTCAGCATCAATCACACAGTCATTTAGCTAAACCATTCATGACATGTCATTTTGTAGTAAAAAATACTACATTGCTCAAAAACTGAAATAACTCTGCAACCTAAATAGACCTAGTTAACAACTAAGTAACTTGCTCTTTAAAATGAGCATTTCTTTTGGCAAACCTGTATTACTGTTCCCAGCTTGACATCTGGCTGTTCCTTGTTGCTGCACACGCTATCGGCAGGTAAACTTATTGTACTTGAACACAATGCTTTAAAGAATCTGTTTTTTCAATAAAATTGCAAATTAATAAAGTAAAACTGAAGATTCGGTTTAAAACACTCCCCCAAACTGCCTTCTTTTCTCTAGCGTGTGGGTTCTGTATTTAATACAGAGCTTTGCAAATCCGTCGTTGCACATTTGTGGATCAACTGAAACTTTAACAAAAAGTACACTAACCTCCTGAAATCTGTGCAACCTGATAATCGGGTTTTCTGCATTGCAGGTTTTGGGCAGAAACCGTATGTGGGGCAGCAGATGTTCCCATGGCAACTAGATGCTTTCAAAGACGTCATGGAAATCCAACTCTCTTCCTAATTTTTGCCGCGGCAAAAGGACACCAGCGATCGGGCCCCCAGTTTCCTGGAGACCAAGGCACTCTTTGGAAGTAAGATTTCTGTGTATCCCGGGACATGGCAAAATCAAAGCTATTATTTCTGGGTATGGTGACAGTTTGTACGGCGGTCAGAACAGAGAGAGCTACAGGGTCAGAACAGAGAGAGCTACAGAAGGAGAGAGGATTCAAAAATACTGCAATAATATCATCACAGGGCTGTTTACATTTTAAGCCGCTCTGTTATTTATCAAAAATGTGCTGCCTACATATACACATACTATCACACACAGTAACACACACTCTATCTCTCTCATACATACAGAACGAGTAATTTAAATTCCACACGCATACATGCATATATATATACACACACACACACACACACACACACACACACACACACACACACACACACACTCTCTTGCATACAGACACGAACAGTTTAAATTACAAACACAAACATACACTTACTTTCTTTTTAAACAGCACGTGTACACATGACCTTAACCCCTCTGTTAACTGAACTGCTAACTTAAGTTCCACGCGCGACTGCAGAAGTTTTTTTTTTTTTTTTTTTTTTTAACCTGTTGAAGCCTTCCAGCCAATCTGAAGCTATAAAAGTGTGACAGCGGTCACCCTTCCCCCTTTCCCTATTGTTTTGGCACCCTTCACTCAGACAGGGCGCCGAGAAGATAGCAAAATAACAAAAGTAAATTAATTTAAATAAATACATAAAAATGCGCCCTTTACGAGGCCGGCCTGTACGTTGCCCTAGGCGGTCGCCTATGCCTAAGGCCGGCCATGATTAACGTGCTTGCATAGGGTTTCTGTGAACAGCTCTGCGTAGGCAGCAGTGTTCTCAGGGTTTATGGGGGCTTCATATTTTGCCAGGTTTCCCCTTAATAGCAGGAAGTTAGTCTTAGAGTAGTTCCTGAATATTCAAGGGTTAGCTGGGGGTCCAGGTTTTATTTTTACTTCAGAAGAGACTGTTTTGTGGTCTGAACTTACCAGAGAAGACATTATACTAGGGGGTGTGCAGCACTCTCCCATATTAGTGAGGACCAGATCCAGTATGGTTGCACCCCTGGTTGGTGTATTGACATTCTGGTCCAGGGAGTTTGTGTTTACAAAATCCAGGAATCTCTGTGCCTTTATGTTTGGTGTTGAGTAGGATTCCCAGTTAATAGTGGGGTAATTTAAAGTCACCCATGAATATTGTATTGAGTTGGATGGTGAGTGTTTCCAGTAAGTTTAAATACATGGTATGGGTTTTCTGGGTCATAGAAGGAGACTTCTAGCTTACAAGGAAGTGGTATTGAATTTTGCCTATGGTAATTTGAACATGGAATAGCTCAAGTGCATTATCCTGTTCGACCAGCCTTGAGGTATATTTATTTTTGATGTAAATCGAGACACCTCCACCTTTAGACCCTGTCTGTGTAGTAACTGGTATGAATATGTGGAAGGCAGCATAATCTTACACTGCCAGTATGCGCTCTGCAGCTACAAACCATGTCTCCGTGACCGCACAGATATCGGCACTCTCTAGGGTGAGGAGAGCTCCTAGAGAGTGGACTGTTTTTTGTTTAGACTTCTAGCATTGAGCAGTAATGCATTTAGATTTTCTTGGTTTTGATTTGGTATGTTGGAAGTACTTTCATTTTGGCATTGCCTAAAAATGACAGTATGGAGGAAGAAAGTGTTTTAGCTAATATTTGAAAGCTTAGAGGGGAGAGGTGCAGACAATCCTTGATAAAGCAGCATGATCTGTTGACCATCTGCTTCCATGCTGACAAATAGTGGACCCCGTTAGGATGACAGCAAGAAATCAAGCCAATTAGTAAAGTCGTTCATCTTTTGTTTGTATGGTGGCATCATCCTTGGAGAAGGTAAAATGCTGCTCAATGCTAGGCTCATACCAGCCTGGGACACACACTCCAAGAGCTCCCTGATGTCTGTCTTCACATAGTCTAGGGTGGTACGTCTCAAGCCATTTACATCCACGTGGGCTATGACTGAGTCATACTGGTATTTGTGGTCCAGAGATCTTAGTGTATGTTTAATGTAGCAACTGACTGACTTTCTCCTTACTCAGACTGGTGAGAGGGCCATCAGTGCGTCTCATATGTACTCTCTTCCAGCATCCCAGTAGCCTTTCTCTGTAGTTTGGCAGCACCACTCTTCTGTTTGGTTTCCAAAACTGGATGTAACATTCTGTGGTGCAAGAAAATTCTCTCCCTATCTGGAGACAGTGCTTCTGGTGTGTACTGTATTACAGGTGTACTTTGTGATGCAAAAGAATTGTCTTTATCTAGAATCCGTTTTCCTGGTGGGTGTTGTATGTCTGTGGTGCAAGAGAAGTAGCTCCTTGTCTGGGACCATTGTTCTTGATAGGTATAACTTTTCAGATGTGAATCGTGCTACATGAGAATTACCTGTTTATCTGAGATCTCTGTCCCTGATTGGTATGGTATGCTAGACATGGTCTGTTGTGAAAGTGAATTATCTCCTTATCCTGAATTAGCAGCACCAGCTGGTGCAGTATTCTGTTGTATTCTTAGGTGCAGGAGAATTACTAACAGCTGGAATTCGTATCACTAATTAAGATTACTTTTCTCTAATAATTTTCCCTGCTGGGCTTTTTGGCGCAGGGCAGTTACCACCTCATTTAGCTCAATTGTCCTTGATAGGTACAGTATTCCATCTGTGATCTGTGGTGCATGGTAATTTTCTCCTTATCTGAGTTCAGTGCCTCCTTTGGATAACTTTATTCAACTGTGTTCTGTGCACAAGAGAAATATGTCCTTATCTCTGGTCAGTGCTGTTGGTGGGTACAATGTATTCCAGTTGCAGTTTGTACTGCAGGACAGTTTCGTCCTTATCTGGAGTCTGTACCCCTGGACATTCTATGCAACACCATGTTGGCTTTTGCCACTGCTTTTTTAGTTTACTCACGTGGAATCATTCCAGGTCTGATGACTGACAGAGTAGCTGATGCTTGGAACAGACTACCAAATTACATTAAAGCAAGTACTAGTTTCGATATTTTTAAGAACAGCCTGGACATTTATTATGGGAACAAGTGTTTTGGCATATTGGCAAGCTAGAAGGGCTTTAATGCCCGTGCTTGAAACATTTGTTTGTATGTATGTATAATTACCACCTTTGTTTTTTCCAGATCACTTGTCACCTGTCAGTTTGTAGTTAAATTGGCTGCACAGTTATTCACTCTTACAAAGTCTTGGTGGAAACGTTTGCTCTTTGTCCAACATTTTATGTGCTATTGTAATAAAAAACAAACTAAAGCCCCATAACTGATTTCAGCAGATCACCTCTACTCTCTCCATTCCCTCTGACAGTAGAGCCTCCCTGTTACCTTTTGTGTTACTCTCTTCAGCAGCTGTATACCTTTGTAATTTTCATCACTCACCCCTAACTTTCTCCTTGTCTCGTACGTGAGGCAGATCTGAAGTCTTTACTGAATTTAGGTTTAGGATATCAGCCAAATGCCCTTTCTCTACCATACTGAGTTACCCAGGTGTAAAATTGTTTTAGGTTCATCTGGAAGGATATTTCTGGCTGTGAACATACTTGATGTCCTGAAGCATTTGGTTTCTAGAAAATTGACCAGCATTTGCTTCAGTCTTTTGTGAAGTACAGCAACTCTGGTGGTGCAGTCCATTCCTTGATATCACCCTCTCACAGGCACCTGTTGACCTTTCAGTGACCAGCTATCTTTTGATGTTCTTTGGAGGTGATCCATCTGGCACCTTAGCTCTTTCCTTCATTACTGCTGGGAGCTTGTTTTCCACCACCCCAAGGTCTTTTTTCCTATCTGCCTGTCTACACCCCATTTATTTTGCCCATTACTTCCCATGTCATTACTCTGCCCTTTTCTCTTCTACATAAACGGGCACAATGTGCTGAGTATCTCTGCCTGCACTTTCTTCTTCGTTTGTTGCCTGCCTTTCTTATCTATTCATTGCTTAAGTGTTCACTCAGTAAGATCATTTGTAGCATTTTGAAGCTGAACACACCCAGCTGACCATGTTCCATCAGACAGCTTTAAAAGAAAAACATTGCAGCTTGCCTTTGAATGAACTTTTTTTTGTCTTACCAAGGAGCATGTCAGCTTTTTATTGTAGATTCTTCTTTTCACTGTTTGGGGATTTTAGGTCCAGGGTTAAAGAATGATGGCTATTCCAATACTTCACTGTTACTGAACCGTATCACATACTGAAATGATTTGTTGCAGCAAACTCTGTGTGCACTTTCTTTTTTTTTTCTTTCTTTCTGCTGCAGATATTTTCTTGATTTATATATCTTTCTTAAATTACCTGTACTGCTGAGTATACCTCATGGGTGAAATATTAGCATTCCTCATTTGTGGAATAAAAATAGGAAGGAATGATAGCCCATATATGCAGACTTTTTTATGGGCATCTCTGGTGTGTTATTCTCTTCAGTTTAAGTGATTTATATTCCAGCTGCAGTAACGCATTGTTTCCAGTTTTTATGCTTGGAATGAGAAATATCTTAATTAATATCTTGCTCACTTGATGGGCTGAAGCCAGTGAGTTCTGAACACCCCCAACTCATGCACACAGACACCCACACACACACATGGGAAAGTGGGCAGTTTAGTTGTATAAGAAATGAACACAGTTTTGCTATGTAGCATTTTATTTATTTTACAGGGTAGCATTTTATTTTTGTTTTTAATTAACTGTGCTCTTGGTGACATCCCCGTGATCAGTCTGCTACATAAGTTGTGGTCACACATCCCTCAGAAGTTTATACTAATGCTAATAATGGTCGGGCATTCCTTTAAAAGTATATTTTTACAGGTGGCTGGTAGTGGCTGCTTTATGAGCTGTCTTAATTCTTTCATTTTGAGCTGATGTGAAATTACAGCTGATGTCCAGTGTGTATGTTTGCACACATGGGCACATACTTAGTGGCTATAAATTATACCTTGAATTCATTGATGCCTGCTTTTCCAGGTGTCCCTAATAAGAATCACATGGTGAAAGTTCAGGCAACCTGAAGTTATGTTATTGTCAGTACATCATTCCTCTGCCCTTATCTGATAGCCGTGTATTTATCCCATTTCCTGTGGGCAGAGAAGTATAAGGAAATTGTCTAAGATTTTATCCTCCTCACTGCCTCGGAGTAATGACATTTGGCTGGACTGCAGACTTCAGGCTGAGTGAGGACAGACTAGAAACATACTACCATGCAACTGAGTTTAGAATAATCTCTATATTAGCTTCAGCAGTTCTGTGGAAAAAAGTGCCTCTTTTGAATGCTTTGAGCAATCTTTTCACTATAAATCGCTGATATGAATACAGGTGGCATGCTCACCTGCACAGAGTTGAGCAAATTGAGCTTATATCATGAGGAATGGGGAAGATGGGGAGAACAAAGTATAAAAAACGAACACCAATCTATAGAAAGTTCAAGAAAATCTTCCTGTGACGCATCCTCTTCAGATGCACCCAGCTTCATTTGCTGCTCCCTCATAAGGGAGCCCTTTGGCCCATCATTCCATAACATTGCCATTGATTCTGTTCCTTCCCTTGCAGTGCAACTTCAACTGGACTTTCATGCCGTTCTTCTACAGAAGGCTCCAGACCATCATCATGTTTCAAATCTTCTTCAGACGCCTCCTGTTCCACCTTATTGTGGGTACCAGTAAGTGCCTGTTGGGTTCTCCATGCTAAATCCTTCACTTAACAGATAATCTGTTGCTTCAATTACTATTTGTTTAACTTTGGCCTGTGTTTGTTTATTTTTTGTATTGTGAAATGTTCGATATCTGGGTGCCTTTGCCTGCATTTCTTTTCAAATAGCTTTGGAGCTGCTTTGTTTGGTATTGATTAGTTTTGTCTTTCTCATTTGCATATATATTGCACCATATCAGATCTTTTTCTTTCCCATGTCCTTGCTTTTTTTTTTTTTTTATACCTTTCAAAAAACTCAGGGTTTGGTTCTTTGTTTTCACTCTTCCTTTGTTTTTTCCAGGCAGCTGTAAGTTCCTTTGTGTATGTAATGTTTTTCTTAAATATGTTGTATTAATGAATACATATTTTTATTTAAAGCATTTGACAGTTTGTCTTGTGGAAGTGTATCACTTTTACATATTTTTATCAAGTCAACTTCCTGTCTTTTTTTGAATTACCTGGGTTGTGGCTGAAATTGGTCCTTTTGGATCAGTCCACTACTCAAATTAGAAAAAGTAAATAAAATCCATTTTCTTAGTATTTTATCTTTAAGTGCATGTATGTATTATCATCCTTTTTTCCCCCCTTGAGAACACTTTCTTATTTGGGCCACATGGTGGAGGATGTGTGGGACTTCACTGACATGAATTCTTCTACCTTGGAGCAGCTGTCTAATGGACCTAATAAAAATTTGTCAACTATACTTTACTTTTGTCTCTGGCTGATATCATCATGTACATTGTCTATTGTCATGCCTGTCTCCCTCCTCACAGAGTTTGCCAAGGATTTGAAGGTGACTTTCATGAACAACCCCCTTCCTTGGCCCTGAGAGTTTTGGTCCAGATGTCTGACCCCTTATAGAGAAGATGGCAAAGCAAGACTTTAACAATGATGAATAACAAATATGTATCTTTGCAGCATACTTCTTCCAAGACCCAGGAAGGCAGTCATCCATTTTTTTTTATTTGGTAATTGGGTGGGTGGACTGATCTATTGAACCTTTTCAGTGACACATTTGTGAGGAGTTCTTGTTTGTTGGGTAGGCTGAGCGGTTGCCTGCTTAGGCTGCATGAGTAGTCCATCAGATTTTGTTTGCATGTCCAAATGAGGGATTTATTTATTTTCCCATTACCAGAGACAACCATAGCGGATGTTCTGATTACCTTTGACCCAAGAAGCTTCTTTATGCTCTTCCCTATTTTTCTGATGACTGGGTTCACAAGGCAAAGCTCTTTAGAGCCAAAGTCAGCTTTATAACTCCTTATTGACCTGGCAGGTCTGGTAATCCTCCTACTGCCTTGTCAGCTGAAAAAAATGAATGTTAAGTTGTCTATCTCGCCTTCATTCTTGCTGGATGGGTTCGGAGCCGACCTCGGCTCGACTGCCACTCTAAAAGCTCGAGAGTTGGTTCCACCGGCTCGAGGCTCCCCTTATATCCCACAATGCTAGGCGAGAGTTACCTCAGATCTCGTTTGCCGCTACAGCTTCGAGGTTGGTTGCTTCTACCGGTTCCTGGTGAGTGTTAGCTTTTCTTCTAAAGTTACTCTTTTACCCCTTTTAAGTTAAATTCTTCTTAGATTAGTGTAGATCATAGAACTTTATCCCCGACCCTATATTTTTCCGTTTCTTTTCTAAAAGAACCTTTGGTTCTTCCCTTGGGCCTTAGGCCTTCTCTTCCCTAAGGGAGTGTTTGTGTAGTTTACTATAATTTTACTATAATTTTATTGTACTTAAATTCTAGTATCATTACTAAAATTATTATATTTTCTGACAGGGTATAACTGGTGTGTTTGAGTGTGTGTTTGTGTACACCTGTCAGTTAGGCAATGTCTAAAGAAGCAAAGGTCTCAGTTCAAGAAGTGTGATGCGTGCTGTCAGAAAATGTCTCTGACAGACGCTCACACTTCTTGTGTCTATTGTCTGGGGCCTTTGCACCTGCAGGACTCCTGTGCTGTTTGCCATGGCTTCAGCCCCAGGGTCCTGCAGGAAAGAAAAACAAGCTAATTCTGAGAGGCTTGTTGAAGCCAGAGGATTCCCTGTCTGTCTCAACAGGGAAGCCCTCTACATCGAGGTCTTGGCTCCGGCTTCTGAGCCGAGACCTCAGGTTGTTCAACCTTGCCTTTATCGGCTCCGGCTGGAGCCGATAAGTCTCAGTCCACAGTTTCTGTGGCTCCTGGCTCGGCTGGAGCCGAGGTTATTGAAGTACCCGTGTCGGCTCCGACCAAATCTTGAGCCGACAACTAGAAAGAGATCAAGGTCACCATCTATTGGCTCCGTTCATTCGGCTCCAGGTTCTCCCCTGCTGTCTGAACGGAGCCAAAGGTCTCATTCCTCTAGGTCATCGAGGCTGTCCGATCATGACCTTCAGAGGGTAGTGAGTCGACTACTTAAGTCCGAGGCACTAGCCCAGATGCTTCAGAGCCCGACTCATCAGTCGATGCCTGCCCCGGTCCATCAACTCTTTCCTCCTTCGACTCTTCTGAGTTGAGCCGGGTCGGTCGGAACCGAGACTGTGATGCCGAGCCGAGACAATTGTCTTCGGCTCCGTCGTCGGCTCCGTTTTCTTCTTTGGAAGAATCTTCCCTCGTCGGCTCCGAGGGGGTGAGTGGCATCGGACCCTTGTCCGACCCCCCTCTCCCTCTCGGGCTTGGCGCTGGTGAGTTCGGCTCCGACATCGACCTCGAGCCATCACTGTCGGTGCCGAGGGGTTCTTAGCTCTCGAGCGGGGACCTCTGGCTCTGCCTGACAGGGGTGCATTCGAGGTCATGCGGAGTGTGTTAGAGCCAGGCTCTACCCCACAGTCGGCTCTGTCCGCCCCTCCCTCTATGCTGCCTCAGGGTAAGTCGACTCACTCCCTCATCCCGGACCGCAGAGAGCCAGCTCCTCAGGAACCCCTGTGGGATTTCATCCTCTTCCGAGGCCTCTCCTGATTTGGCAGAAGAGCCCCTCGGAAGAGGAAGTGCAAGAGGAAACACATTGACTCACCTGAGTCTATCACGTCAGACACAGATCTGGATGATTCTGAGGGTTCCCCCCGTTCCCCTTCTGAAGATGTCTCATTTGCAGACATTCTGGAGATCCTGAAACAGAGGGAAATTGGCCAGCCCTCAACCCTTCGGAGGACGAATCTGTGTATCTTGAGGCGTTTGGCTCGTCCTTCCACCTCCTGGGTGTCCCCACCCCCTCATGCAGGTGGTTGCTAAGAAGGCATGGACGGCTCCTGATTCAGTGGACCCCACTCCCAGGAGACCCTCCAAATTCATCACAGCTCCATCAGACAAGCAATTTTTATCAAAAGGAGTTTCTGTGGATGCTATGGTGGTTGCTGCCGCCACAAAGAAGGAACTGGCTGATCCTTCAGTGCCTGTCCATCCACCTAACAAGGAATCTAGGTCCATGGATAGGCCGGGAAGCGGATGTTCTCCTCAGCGACATTTACCATGCGTTCGCTGAATTACCTGTGCCATTTCACTCGTCTTCAAAGGGACTTGATCAAGGAAGCGAGTGAAATGTTAACCCTACAGCTGCGGGTTTCAAGAGAAAATGAACACGCAGCTGACTACCCTTAATTCCATATCCAACTCCTCCATGCGCCTCCTCTCTTATGCAGCCGATGGAGCGAGCAGAGCCGCAGGGACAGGGGTAGCCTTACGTAGGCACGCCTGGATGCGGCTATGCAACTTGGAACCTTTCAAGGCGTCTTTCACGAACTCCCCTTTTGATGGATCATCTCTCTTGGTCCTCAAGTGAAAGAAACCCTGACTAGGTGCGAGACTGATGGCAAGACCCTTTCTGCCGTCGAGTCCGTTTTCGACTCCTTCTAGGCCTTACCCCAAAGGCCAGAAGGGTGGGAAGATGTGGTTCCGTAAACAATCTCAAGGGACTTCGCCTGGCGCAGAGTCGTTCCTACCAAAGGCAGAGGTGGGAATAACAATGGTAGACGCCGCCCTAGGGGCAGGGGGTCCAGAACCAGGGCAATCGGGAAGCCTTTCCTGACAAGCCCTTTCAGCATCCCTGAGGTGTTGCCCGACTGCCCATCTTCGAGGCAGTCGGGGAAGATTGTCACTGTACCCAGAAGCCTGGCTATCCCTGACTCAAGACAAATGGGTACAGTCCATCATTTCAAGGCTATTCTATCCCCTTTCTTCGTTTTCCAAATCAGTCAAAAAATCCCTTCCAGATGTTCCACCCGCTCAAAGGGATATAGCAGCTTTGGAAATTTCAAAACTGCTTGCAAAAGAGCAATTCAGTCAGTGCCAGCAGACCAACAAGGATCCGGAATCTACTCAAGGTTCTTTTTAGTTCCAAAGAAAACAGGGGACTGGAGACCGATTTTGGATCTCAGTGTCTTGAACAAATCGGTCAAGAAAACAAGATTTCGGATGGTCACGCTGCAATCCATTCTTCCCCTTTTGGGCAAAGGAAACTGGATGTGCTCTATAGACCTTCGGGATGCGTACTATCACATAAAAATGAACAGACGCTCCAGAAGATTCCTCCGCCTCAGGCTGGGAACCAGTCATTTTCAGTTCAGGGCCCTGCCCTTTGGTCTCACCACTGCCCCGGTGTTTACCAAATGCATGGCAGTGGTAGCTTCTCACCTGAGACGACAAGGATTCCAGGTGTTTCCATATTTGGACGACTGGCTTCTCACAGCTCCCACCAAGCATCTCCTTCTGATGGCCAGAGATTATACTTTTCGCTTTGTCAAAAACTGGGTATTTCAATAAATTGCGAAAAGTCTGTTTTGTCGCCTTGTACTATTACCTACATAGAAATTTAGATACTATAAACATGTCTGCAACTAACGAACCAAAGGATATCAGACATTCACAAATTGGTGTCACTTCTTCTCAACAACAACAGAGCCAAAGCCAGGTTAGTTCAAAGGTGTTGGGAATCATGGCAGGCCATACCTCTCCTCCCATTGGCCAGATACCACATGCGGATCCTTCAGTGGATGCTTTTTCTCAATGGTCATACCAGGAACTTCCAATGTCTCACACCATTATGATCATAGCGTGCAAAAGCATCTCATGTGGTGGATGTCTTCCCCAGCTCCTGTCGGAAGACCATTTGTTCCACCTCCTCCGGTTGCTACTCTGACAACGGATGCCTCCCTGATTGGGTGGGGGCATTATCAGGGCAGGACAGTCCAGGGCACATGGCAACCAAGCGAATGCCACTTGCACATAAATGTTCTGGAGATGAGAGCAGTGCTTTTAGCGTTGCAAGCCCTTCAAGACTCTCTTCCCTTGGGAACGATTGCAATCCAGACAGACAATATGTCTGTAGTGTGGTACATCAACAAACAAGGCGGAACCAGATCATACCCCTGTGTCGAGAAGCACTCAGACTGTGGCAATGGGCGATTTCTTCTCAGCGTTTTCTGATAGCAACGACATCCCGGAAGTCCAATCACATTGCGGACAAGTTGAGCAGAGCTATACTCATGCCTCACGAGTGGTCTCTGAAAGACTCTGTAGTGAGAGATATTCCTCAAGTGGGGTCAGCCTTGCTGCGATCTTTTTGCTACTCCCCAAAACAGCAAGTTCAGAGAATACTTCACTCTATTCCCTTTACCAGGCCAACCCAGCAGAGGCGCTCTAGTCCAAGTTTGGCCCGGGACTTCTGTATGCATTTCCTCCTTTCCCTCTGATCTCTCAAGTAATACAGAAAGCTATCGCTCAGAAGGCCTCATTGATCCTCATTGCTCCTTACTGGCCTCGACAAGTGTGGTTCCCCTTTCTACATCGATTTCTCTTGAGCGACCGTGGAGTCTGGACCTAGTTCCAGATCTTTTGATCCACCAGTCGGGTCAGTTTCATCGCTCCCTCCCTCTCTGAACCTCACTGCTTGGTTCCTCCAGTTCCAACCGTAGCCAGGCTTCCTCAATTATCTCACTCGGTTAGAGATATATTGATAGCTTCCCATAAATCTTCCACTCGAAGATTTATTTGAGTAAGTGGAAACGCTTCTCATATTGGGCACAAGGAAAGGACATAGATCCTTTCACCGCTTCCATCCAACTAGTCCTTGATTTTCTAGCTGAACTCTTCCATGCAGGTTCATCTCCATCTACTCTTAAGGTTCAATTGGCAGCTATTTCTAATTTTCATGTGGGCATTTCTGAATCTGCCCTAATGTCCCACAAACTTTGCAAAGCCTTTTTGAAAGGAGTTTTTCTTCTCAGACCTCCTATAAGAAATCCTCCTTCTCCTTGGGACCTAAATTTAGTTCTTGCTTCTTTGATTCTTTCCCCTTCGAACCTGCAGCTTCATGTTCCTTGAAATTATTATCATGGAAAACTCTCTTTCTGGTGGCTATCACATCAGCTAGAAGAATTTCAGAACTTCAAGCACTCAGTTGTCGTTCTCCTTATCTTTTGTTCCATAAGGACAGAGTTTCGAACTAACCGTCCTTTTTGCCTAAGGTGGTTTCAACATCAAATCTAAACCAAAGCATTGACCTCCCTGTCTTTTTCCCAGAGTATTCAAATAGGTCTGAACAAAAATTACACTGCCTGGATGTTCATCGTCAATTAAGGTACTACTTGGACAGGACGAAACAATTCAGAAAATCTGATCAGCTGTTTGTCTCGGAAAGCAGAAAGGGACTACCAGTATCAAAGGTATCATTATCCAGATGGCTAACATCTCTGATTACCCTTGTTTATGAGATTAGACACCAAAACTGCCTAATAAACCTAAAGCCCATTCCACCAGAGCTTTGGCTACTTCTTTAGCCTTCCAAGACAGACTGCCTATTGACACCATTTGTGCAGCGGCTACTTGGGCTACTCCTCACACTTTTATTTCCCATTATAAGTTGGATTTAGCTTCTAGGCATAGAGCTAATTTTGGTTCCACTGTTCTCAGGAGTCTGTTCCGTTAGGCCACCCAGGACAAGGTGCTAGGGGCCGGTCCCATCCAGCAAGAATGAAGGCGAGATAGACAACTTAACATATAGAAGTTATGTTCTTACCATAACGTTCCATGTTAGTTGTCTTCTTCTCTCTTGCCCCACCCTCCTTCCCCTGGCCTGCACAGACCTAGAGGAGTTGTGATCATGACCTCTTTTTCTACCACCTCTTTCTTAGTTATATGCTATTATGCATATTTCTTGTTTCAGGATGTAGGTCACCCTTCTTTCTTCCTGTTGTTAGAGGTGGATTCTGTTTTACAGTTATACTGTTACTGTTATAAGCTGGGGTTAGCTTACAAACGAGATCTGAGGTAACTCTCGCCTAGCATTGTGGGATATAAGGGGAGCCTCGAGCCGGTGGAACCAACTCTCGAGCTTTTAGAGTGGCCGAGTCGCCATCCAGCAAGAAGAAGGCGAGAAGAAGACAACTAACATGGAACGTTATGGTAAGAACATAACTTCTATTTTTTCTGAGACTTGCTACAACCTCCTTAACCCTCCCATCAAGCAATTCTCCCCTTCGTATTCATGCCCTACAGCTGGCAGCCTGTTATTTTTTTGTAAATAGTTTCTTTGGTTGTCCGCAACATAACATTTTAGTAAAGGTTGTTTCTCATTGCATCTGATTCTCAAAATCTGGTACAATGAAAGTCTTTAGGTACAGATAAATACGTTTTCCCATTTAGGCTAGTTCTGTGGGACTTCATAACTTTTCTGTTTTATTCTCAATTGTTTTAACTGTCCCGTTGGCATCTTTGATTTAAGGCTTGTGATTTTCTTCCTTTTTATATCACTTCCACAGGGCTTATCTTGATAAGTGCATTTGTGTGTCACCATCTTTACCTGCATCGTCTGTCTGTTCCAATTTAGCAGGAACCAAGCATCTCTGGACTAATTGATGACCCTATGGACAATTTGATCCTGTCCAAAAATCACAGTCAACTCATCTGTTCTGTGGCAGGAATCGAGTAGGCCAGCTTACTGGTCGTATAGTGTGGCCTACCCGCTTTACCAGATGGAGCATCCCCTCCTGTGCAGCAGCTGTTCTGAACTCCACTATGTTCTACCCTCTGATGTGAAATTCAGCATGCAGAAACATGCTTCCCTTCAGCTTAATGTCTGAATGTGCTCAGCAGTGTGGCTTGCTAGGGTAGAACTCCATGTGTAGAACACTTAGTATGGGTCACTAGTTTCAACCATGTGGTGAACTCTGCCTAACTTTCCAAAAAGTCTTGTTTCAACTAGTCCCTGCTTCTTGCTAAAGGTGGCCTTGAACAGTCTGATTAGTACAGAACTCCATTTGCCTGTATTTTGTCTTGTGTGTGCTAACAATGGGATGTACCTCTTGCACAGCTAGAAGAGATTTTCAGCTTTTTGTCTTATATGGTCTCAAGACCTTTGGTCAGAAGATACCCAAAGTTATGCTGTACAGATATACTTATGCTGCACAGATATACTTTTCTCCTTTCCTCCATTTTTGTCATGTTCCTCTTGGGAAGCCATTAACTGTTGCAAGGCTCATTTACCTCTTCATCAGCCTTCCACAAGAATGCTTTGGTAGATGATATTAATGCAGCTGCTGTTTGGTCCTCTTTGAACATTTTCATTAACCATTGAAAGATCGACTTTGCTTCTGGATCCAGAACCTCCTTTGAAACCACTGTGCTGAGGGGTATTTTGACCTAGGACCTCCCATTCAGGAAATGTTTGGGGCAGTGTTCTAGAGATTACTGAAGATGGTTTCCTTCCTATTGAGTACGAAAGTTATGCACTTGCAATAATGATAGATCTGTAAGAATAGGTTGAGGAGACTTGGTGGACCCTGTGAACTTCAGGCCTTCCTTTAGGGCCACCATCATAATGTACCAGCCTTCGTAAGAGAACTGTCCAGGATGATTGATTTGAATTAGAGGATGTGATGGTATCATTCCTGCAGTCTATGCTCTTCATGATATGGTATAAAAAAGGCTCGCTTGGTTTGGTTTGGTTATTGGGCTAGAGCATTTTTTTTTTAGACAATTTATTAAACATGTTTATCACATATGACATAGGCATATCACATATGACATAGGCAATCATTCATTTATGTAACAAGGCTATGTTACCAAAGAACTACTGATTAAAAAGCAAGGCACTTTTCCGTGTTATTACAGTTGTAAGCATGTTTTAGTTATGGAAATAAATTAATTCACCTGGAAACAAAGAAAAAATATATTTTCTATTGTCATGCAACATGTAATACCATGAATATGCATGTCAAAAGTTTTTTATGTAGGGAAGTGCAATAGAAAATTGAAACACCGAATAATTGAACATCGGTTGGAAAAACAAAGAAATGTTTCAATAAATGCTCTGTCTGAACATGGCCCTAACCATGATTTTAAGGTAAGGGTAATTGATCTTGTCTCAAAACGTTTGAGAGGTGGAATCTAAATAATACTTTAGAGGTTAGAGAATACAACTGGATTTTAATTTTAGAAGCTGATAAATATCCAGGGGTTAATACAAATGTTCGTTTGAAGCCAATTTTAGTGAAAAAACAAATGCAACACAAACGATTAAAATGTTTTATGTTAGATTCCATTTTTATCTTAATTTCGTTTTATACATTTTTTGTAGTTGTTTTATATTAATGTGATTGATTTTTTTTATCTATTTAACATTTTGTTTGGTTAAAGGCACCTTCATAACTGGCTTCCCTAGCATAAGGGCTGTTTGGTATGTAAATCTTTCCCAGGCAGCCAACTTTTCCCCATCACATAATGCACCTGCCTCACTCCAACTATTATAACTCTGTTATGTTGTTATAGTTTTATGATTGCAGGGTTGTGTCACGCGAACCTTTTAATGATGCCTATTTAAATGAAGCATTATTGATGGATTGTTTAAATTGCACTGAGGAAGGGCTATGTCTGAAAGCTTTGCTGTTTTGTTTCATGAATAAAGTTATTGCAATTTTAATACTTGACATTTCTTCAGCCTGAGGTTTGATTTGGATTTCCATTTTGTGTCTTCACGGCGGGTTCACCACTGTTTTTATCCTCTTCTGCTTGTTGGTTTCCTGAGAGCAAACCATTCCTTTTATGTACCATGTAGCAACAGAAGCTATTGTTAACTCGGCAATGCAATTGGCATTTTATTTTCTCCAGTGTTATCAGGGAAAGCATTCCTTCAATTTGTGGATGTGCACAGGCTGTTCTGATTAGTCTGTTCATCCCCAAGGATAATTAGCTGTTTGTATTATTTAGTAAAAGTGAGGAATGAAAGGAGCTTACAAAGAAGTACCCTTCCAGATGTCTAGTTGTTTTACTTTGTTACTTAACGATCTCTTCCCAAACCATAGCCTACTAGAACCATCTCAATGTATACAACTTATTTGCGAAATGCTGCTCTAGACTTCATCTAAGATGACAGTGTGTGATCATCCCTAAATATATTTGCAAAGTACTGTAGGCTGGCTATAACTTCTAGGTCAAGGTCTTTTTTGAGACCACAGTGATCGAAGACCAGTTCTCATAGGACCTCACAGAAGAGTGAATGCTGTGCTGCTTTCCTAAAAGTATCCTAAGCTAGACTGGTTTGATGTCAGACACAGAAGATGTGGATGCTTACCATAATGTCTAGATCACAGTTTTGACATCCATCTGCAGTCTAGAACTATCTCTTCATTCTCCTGTTGTGTGTTATAGTTGTTTATTCTTTGAAATCTTTCATTTAGCCTGGAAATGGAGTGAGGCAGGTGGGAGCAGTGCATTATGGGATGGGGAAGAGTTGGCTGCCTGGGAAAGATTTACAGACCAAAGAGCCCTTTATGCTAGGGAAGCCAGTCATAAGGGTGTCTTGCACAGACCTAGCTGTGTGGTAAGTAAGTGGTTTCGTCTTTCATCATTATGCATATCAAAAATAATTGCCAGACAAAAAAAAGTGAGGAGAGGTTCTGAAACACCATGATGATTTTGTAAAAGAAGTGGAACATATTTGTCTTTGTTTTACAGTTTGGATCTGCTTTGAGAAATGATTTTGGGGTTAACCATTGTTGTTCTTTAAAATGTGAAAAAAAGGTACATATAGTGCAGGTTCTTACAGGTATGTAGTCTTTGTACCACAGCCTCCTCATGTGCATTTGTGCTCAGGTCCTGTCATTCTGTGATTTATCTAAAGATGTTCTTTCCTTTTACCTCAGCCTGTGCTCACTAGTAGGCTTTGCAGCCTGTTATAATTTTATTTTTGGCGTCTTCTGTGGAATCTACTATTAGTATGGGCCAAATATTCTAGGTCAATGTAGGGCAGTGGCTTTTTTTCCATAAAGCATTTCATAAGGATCCAACCTAATTAGAACATGAATCACTGCTGCACCCTTTGTGTGTATCCGAAAATGTGAGTTCAGCATGACAACACACACAAGGCCAAGTACATCATTTTTTTTTTTTTTTTTTTTTTTTTTTTAAGAAATTATGTGCTTTCAGATGATGAACTAAGTAAATAAGAGAAACTAGTGAAACCTGTTTTACTTTTTTTTCCTTTAAATTTGTAATATTGCTCTAGGGTTGGAATATAGGATTAACCTGTATGCTAACAAAACCAGGAATTGTGAGCTCATCACAGAAAGAGGAGAACTTTCCACAAAAACTTGAAGTGACTTGCAAGGTGAGCTGATAGAGGACAGTAAAAATGTAGAGACTGTTGTGTCTCTCTCCTTCGTTTTTTTTTTTTTTTAACTCACTTGGCAGAAACCAGTTTTAAGGATGGCCTGGGAGCACTGACTGGTTAAGTGACTTGCTCAAAGTTTCAGTTGTCAAGTGGAAGTTGAGGGAATCCAACCATGGACTACAAGTTGAAGTTCATTAACATGTTTTTCTTAATCCTCTGAGCTAAAGTGCTTAGCCAGCAAAGTTGAAACACTTGACCAAAATGAGTTTATCTTCTTGCACAGGTGCATCTGGTCTCTCTATGCAGCTGCAGGTAGTTATTCATGCAGGTTGAACTTTGGTAAAAATGTATACAGTTAAGTGCTACAAATAGGCTAATGGAGAACAGGTGAAGAAAATCTTTCTAAACTTGATGGAAGCCGCAAAGGAAGGATTGTGTTGGAATGGAAAATGAAGTCTCACATAAATGCACTTTGGTCAGTGAATAACTAAAGCCTATATCAGTTCTCAGGGAGTTAAGACTAGTAGAAGTGGAGCTCAAAAAAGGCGTAGATAGAAAATATCTTTAAAAGTCTTCTTGGTGGTATTCTGCCCAAAAGAAATGAGTGGTATGTGTTTATGTCTAACATACCAGCAGATTTCATTATTAATGCAAGTGGATCAGACAAGCTGTTAGCGTGAAGCCGTAGATTGGAGTGAGTCACTGATGGGTGCATCACAAGAGAGAGACTGCCAAGAACTGGTGGATTGCTGTGGTCACTGCTGAGAATGACCTTCTTATGAACAGGATTTTGGAAGTGTGGGATAGAAGACCTAAATGTAGTACTCAGCAAGGTGGGAGTATAGTCTGTGTCCACTTGACAGTGCTATTTGTCAGCAGCTTTCATGCCACTGTGTGATTTAGACTGTGGAAGGGTAAAATACAGAAGCCAGGGCAATGGTGTGAGAATCCATGGGAGTGGAGTATGCTAAACTAGGGGAGAAGATCAAAGCTGAGTTTAAGGGTCTGGGAACACACTGAAGTATCAGACAAGCTGTGGGTGTGGGTTAGAGTCTGGGTACTCGGGACTGTGAACAAATATCTGAGGAAGAGGTAAGAACAGGAGAAGGCCAATGCGACAGTATAGGCACAGAGCGTAGTGATTAGGGCAAAAGGTAGCCGGTGAGGGCATGCTTTAAGGGGGAAAGCAGAAGGGCGACAGAGAAACTGAGGGTAGCAGAAGCACAAGCTGAAGGGAGTTGGTAGGAGGGGGTCAAGAGGGACACTTAGAGCAGTCGTTTGATGAACAGTTAACTCCATTGAATGCATTTTCTCTCCATCACAGCATTTTGAATTTACAGGTACTAGAACATTTTTGCATTTGTTAACTTACTGTGAAGTCACAGTTGCACCACTGTTTTTCAAACATTTTATAGGATGCTTGTTTTCCTAGACGTTGGTGTTAAGTAAGGGGATATGGTGCAAAGTTCCCAATATAGAAGAGATGTAGAGTGGGCTACCCCCAATGTGAATAACACTTTGCTTCTTGTTTCTCCTGCAGTTTTACTGTGTGTTAACCAGGTTTGGCTTGTTTAGTTTGGTTTAAGTAGGTTACACATTGACTTCTTTTTGTGGAACTACTTTGCATTTGTGGATGTTAGGAAATCTAGGGAGTGGTAGGACAGTGACCTGAGGAACTGGATTTCTGCAGGGTTGAAGGGTGCATTACAAAAGATTTCTGTTGAGACAAGTGATGCCAAGAAAAAGGAAGACTGCTAATGCAGTATGACACAAGTTTTTCTTTGGTCCAGTCCTCTTCAGTGTGGTTTTGTTCAGGAGATTATTGACATAGCATAAAAAGGATCAGCCCCTCTGTCGGTGACACAAAGATAGGTGGAGCAGTGGAGGGTGGGGGATGTCTTAAGGGAAGACTTTGAAATGGTTGAATCTGAAGGCTGAAAGGTAGTAACTGAGGTTCAGTGCAGACAAATGAAAGTACTTCAGCCAGGTAGCAGCAGCCTTGTTATAGAGCATCAACTGGGGGTGGGTGTGGTCAACCTGATGACAGCAGCACAGGAAAACAATGTTGGTGTGTTAGATTATGGCTGAAGCCGATTAACAAGACTATTGAGAGCAGTGGCTATAGTAAACAGAATATCGGGGGGTATCCTTGGAGAACTAGATTGTAGAACCACAGAGGTATCTTATTCCACAGGGTCCCAGTTTGACCATGCCTTGATTCATATGTGGTGCAATTCAGTAGGACATTCAAGGAAAGGGGCATTAGGCAACTGGCATGGGTTGCAGAGGAAAGCTACCAGAGATGTGCATGAGATGGAGCAGAATGACCTTGAACAGGGACTGAAGGAACTGGAGCTCTTATCTCGGATACCATAAAAGGAACTCTGTGGGATGTGCTAGGGATATCTAAGATGTCAAGAAGATGTGGAAAAGATAGTCAAGATTGGGGAGAAGAGGACACAGGTAATAATATTGTGGGGTTTGGCACACTTCTGTCTGTCTGCCAGAGTACTTCTTCTTAGAGAAAGTTGTGGACCTATGAACTAGAATACTGGAATGCCTGGATGAGGGGATGTCTAGGGAGGTATTCGGGGTGAAATGAGATGGGCAGAGGCTAAGGAGCAACTCACACTCGCACTGTCACTCACTCACACTCGCACTGTCACTCACACTGTCACTCTCTCTCTTCTCTCTCTCTCTCTCTTTATTTATTTATTTATTTTATTTATTTTACATTTGTTGACCGGGCTAGTCTAGCTGGATACATGTCCATTTTCAGTAGAGGCCCGGGGAGAAAAGCTCCACAGATAAGACAATACAGGATACATTTACAAATGGTATACATAACACAGTGAAAGCCATAGATATCACAAATTTATAAAATAACAATCAGAATATTATACAGATAATACTAGGTCGGCGACCAATTGAAGTCACAGGGGAGGGGAGGGTTGCGATCTCTGGTACAGGGTAAATACTGCAGCGGCTAGTCTGGTTTAGGACATAGGCATAACCAGTGAGACTTAAGAAATATTTTGAGGTGATTTTTGAATTGATTAATCGAGGTCATTAGTCTGAGGCTATTGGGTAGAGAGTTCCATAGCTTTCCAATGGAATTGGCATAGAGAGCATCACCTCCAGAGTTATTAGATTTAATGGTTAGAACCTGAACACTATTAGCTGACCTGAGTGATTTTAGGTTAGAGTAGGAGGTCAGGATATTGCTCAGAGAGGGGGTTCGGTCCGGGTGGTTGATTATTTTGAAAGCCTCGGTAAGTTGGTTGAGTTTGAGAAGGTTGGGGAGTTCGAGCCATCCGAGGGTATTTAGATTGAGGCAGTGGTGAGTACGATACGGTGTTCCTGTTATAAATCTGGCTATATGATTATAGGCAACAGATAGTTTATTGAGTTCCACTTGTTGAGGAATGACAGTATTGGTGAGGCATAAAGGAGGGTGGAAAGGAGGTGAGTCACGAGCAATGGTTAGTTTAGTATGAGGGGTTAGGAAATTTTTTATTCTGTACATAGATCCAAGTTTCTTGTTCACGGATTTAATGGTTTGGTTAATGTGTATATCAAATTTAAGCTTGTTATCTATAGTCACACCTAATAGTTTGGTGTGAGAGACCGGGATATGATGGTACCATTTATAGATTCCACATGGAGCGTGTTGTCCGCATTCAGAGGTTCTTTACCTAAGGGAGTAGTTGCAGAGGGTAAAAAGCAATAGTTTGGTTTTAGTAGGATTAAGGATAAGTTGCCTTATAGAGAACCATTTTTCCACTAACGTAAAAGCAGTTTTGGGTGATTGTTTGAAGTTTCGGAGGGAGCGTCAGAACAGATCAGGGTAGAGTCGTCTGCATATTGGATGCATGTAGAATTGGGGATGATCGAGTGAAGTTCATTTATGAAAACTGAGAAAAGAAGAGGACCCAGTATAGAGCCCTGAGGAACACCTATGGTGTTGGGAAGTAGGACGGATAGCTTGTTTTGCCATTGGACGGCTTGTTGCCTACAAGAAAGATAGGCTTTAAACCAGTTAATGGTTGGGATGTCAAGGTATAGGGTTTCCAGGGTGTGAAGCAGTTGCTTATGATTGACCATATCAAAGGCCTTTGAGAGGTCAAGGAAGAGGGCAGAGGAAATTAATTTCTTGTTCCGGTTGTTGTTGACTGAGTCAGCAAAGGAAAGAAGGGCAGTGGTTGTACTGTGATGGGGGCGAAAGCCATGCTGAGTTGGGGACAGAAGACTATTAAGGTTGAGATAGTGTAAGAGCTGTTTGTGAACACACCGTTCCATGACTTTAGCTATTGGAGACAGTATTGCTATGGGACGGTAGTTGGATGTTTCGTGGAGGTCCCCCTTTATGAAGAGGGATGATATATGAGATTTTCCAAATAGAGGGAATGGTAGTTTCAGTTATAGTTCTATTTATCAATATTGAGATAGGATAGGCAATGGCGTCAGACGCTATTTGAAGGTATTCTGCAGGGAGCTGGTCAGCAGCTAAGGTGGTTGGTTTGAGTTTTTTCAGGAGGGTGCGTATATAGGAGGTAGGTACCGGCTGTAGATTAAAGGTGGGGTGGACTGAGTCTTTAGTGTGGGTAAGAGAAGAGTTGGTAGTGGTAAGCTGACTGGTTAGGGACTGGATGGTCTCGATGAAAAAAGAGTTGAAAGCATTGGCTATTATCTCTGGTTCTTTTCCAATGAGTTTCTCAGGAGTTGGGGTAGTAGATTTACCCGGGCGGAGTAGCTTAATAAATCCAGCCCAGAATTTCTTTGGGTTGTTCTGGTGTTTGTCCTGAAGGTGACAAAAATATTGTTTTTTGTCTTGGGTAGTGGCCGCTTTAGTAGTGTTTCTAAGCTGTTGAAACTTGATGCGATCTAGTGGGGTTTTGGTCGCTCTCCAGTTATGCCAGGCCTGGTTTCGAAGTTTAATTTTAGATTTGGTTTCGCTAGACAGCCAAGGTGCTATTCGTTCCTTGGTTCTGATTTGTCGGTTTGGGGCGTGAGAGTCAAGTATCTTCAGGAAAGTACTATTAAAGTGTGCCACGCTCTCTTCAAGTGGTAAAGTTTTCAGGGTGGACCAATTGCAGGGTTGGAGTTCAGCAAGGAAAAGTCTTGGGACAAATTTCTTCTTGTTTCTAACAAGTCTATATGAGGGGGGGTTATTAGATGGACACTTGTGTTTTTGGATATAGGTAATAAGGTGGTCACTGAGGTCATTTGGGAGTGTCCTGTAGTATAATTATGTGTGTCTTTATTAGTAAGAATCCAGTCAATGATGCTCTCTTTTTGTTTAGGGTTGCCAATTCTGGTAGGAGAAGAAATATTTTGGGAAAAACCATGAAGGTTAATTCAAGGGGTTTTGGGTGCAGTGTAGAGGGACCAGTCAAGGTTAAAATCACCTATTACTATGGTTTCTTGAGGGCAATTGGAGGCAAGCCAGCTGAGCAATTGTTCAAGGTTATCTGAGTTATTTCCTGGTGGTATATAAATGACAATGAGATTAATGAATTTTTGGGTATTTAGGCAGATCTTTAGTGAGATTAGTTCTATATTGGAGATTTTGGGGGGTAGGATAGGATTAGGGACGATGTTAAGGGTATTCTTGAATAATACAGCTAACCCCCCTCCCTTTTTGTTAATCCGATCAGCCCTAAGGATGTTATGTCCAGGGGGAAGGATTTCTTCATCCTTAGTAGTTGGTTTGAGCCAGATTTCAGATAGGCACATGATGTCTGGGGAATGGGTAGCTACCATCGCATGAAAATTATGAACCTTATTGTTTATACTTCTTAGATTAAGGTGAAGTATAAGGAGGGAATTGGTAGAGAAACGGGCAAACTTTAGGGAATTAGAGTCAGTGGTAGTGGTAGGACCTGGATTGGGGTGGATGTCACCATCTGTGGCAATACAAGTTTTCAAATGATCTAACAATCTTTGCAGCTTGAATGACAGCTTGAGATTAGATTTAGTTGTAGATGGTTTGGGGTAGCGGAAAGTAAGATACACTGGTTTAGGATTTTGAGTATAGGGGGGTAGTGGGGATATGTGTTGGTGTGATGGGGGTTGTTTGAGTGTGTCCTAGTGTAGGTTTTGGGGAAAGGAATCCCTGAGAGTGTTTGGTTTTCATATCTGGTTAAGTAATAAGGAATAAGGAGGAGTACTACTGTGGGAAGGATAATAGAGTATGAGGCTTTACCCATGATATGGGAGAGAAAGGCTAATGGGTAAGCTGAGGTAGAAGATTTTACTTGGTAGTTAAGGTAGGCCTGGAGTGTGGGAGGAGAGTTGGTAAATTAACTGGTGGTCAGGATTGGTCAAGAGAAAAGGGGGATGGGCTAATGACCTTATAAATGTAGAGGTAGTGGGGCGGGTGGGATAAGGGGCAGGGTGGGGGAGCCGAGCCGAGCCGGGAAAACACCGCCAGGAGTCTGCAGGGTCTCAGAGGTAGCCGTAGGTTGGTGAACCAGTTTATGTTAAGGTAAGCTACTTATTCAGTGAAACACACCTAAATTCATGGAATTATACTGTAAGATTGCCAGATTTTGCTAGGTGCTGACTAGTTCCTGCCAACGGAACGCTTCCTTAGTGTACAAATTAGTGGGTAGGCTAATAGTTTTACCCTAGTGTCCCTTTTCAAAGGTACAGATGTTCTTCATCTCACATTGCTGCAGTCCTTACACTTGGGTATAGCGCTGTCCTTGGTCGGCCCGAATACCAAAGTATATGGCTGACGCCGGTCATGGCGCATTAAACTGACGCCAGGACGTCAGGGTATAAATGCGCATGACCGACGTCATATCCCCAGTCTTTTTGCGGCGTGGTCCGATGCAGAAGCAAATTTGCGAGTGCAGGTTGGCATCCTGAGATTTTCGAAACCGGAGTTTCAGACCCGAATCCAAGTTGGCTAAGTACCCGTTGGGGAATATTTTAGTTTTTCTTGCCTCAGTATTTTACGGATGTCAGAAAAAGTAAATAACTGTATTTCTTGCGGGAAACAGATACCACATAGGGACTACCACAGCTTGTGTATACCGTGTTTAGGGCCTGAGCACGACGTTGTTGGGTGTTCCTCTTGCGCTAGATTTAACAAGCGTACCATAAAGAGGAGATTAGACTGCGCTAGGTTAGTCTTGAAGCGGTGCAATTACAAAATGCCGTCGGATGCTCCGGCGCCCGCTACCTCGAAGAAGCGCAAGGACAAAACACCTAGGCCTAGGTTAGAGGCACCACCCGACCTGGACGTCGGTTCTTTAGAAGACGCGGTTGTGGGCCCGAGTTTTGGTCCC